>NW_027195263.1:0-50000 GCF_038502225.1 Cherax quadricarinatus
TGTTACAATGGTGCTTTTGCCATCTAGGTGCTTGGGAAACGTCGTTTTAGTCGCCTAGGTGCCACCTAGGTGCCTGATGTTTCTCAGGTCACTTGGGAATTGTCACCTGGGAGCCTAGATAATGCCACCTAGTGCCTGAGGACTGTCACCCTGATGCCAAATGCTCTCAAGGTACCAGAACAAAATAACACTTAGGTGCCTGACAAAACGGTACCCACGAGCCTAGAAAAGAGCCACCCGGGCACCTGGAATATCTAACCCGATGCCTGATGAGTGCCACCCAGGTCTGACATCTAAGATGGTCACCTGCACGTGCAGGAGAACACCCACGCGCCGGAAAGATAAACCTTCCCCCAATTGCTCGAAACGTTCAACGTTTACCCGGATCGTCGAAACATCGCCTGGCTATCAGGGGAACGTCACTTGATATTCCCAGATCGTCTTAGAACCGAGAATATTTGAGTCATATCACCTTAAATATTAATCTGGATCTCAGATGAACAATTGTTAATATATTCGTGGAAAGCACTAAGCCCGTAGGGGCTATGCACCACCTAGGGAATGGGAAGTCATCAGGTTTGATCCAAGGAAGCCTTGGATACTGTGTCTCGGTACTGTGTCCCGGTACATTCGGGAAATACAATGAATTAAATGTAACTACTCCAGCAACACTGTAACTATGTCAGCAACACTGTAATTACTCCAGCAACACTGTAACTACGCCAGGAACACTAACTACTCCAGCAACATTGTAACTACGCCAGGAACACTAACTACTCCAGCAACACTGTAACTACGCCAGGAACACTAACTACTCCAGCAACACTGTAACTACGCCAGGAACACTAACTACTCCAGCAACATTGTAACTACGCCAGGAACACTAACTACTCCAGCAACACTGTAACTACGCCAGGAACACTAACTACTCCAGCAACACTGTAACTACGCCAGGAACACTAACTACTCCAGCAACATTGTAACTACGCCAGGAACACTAACTACTCCAGCAACACTGTAACTACGCCAGGAACACTAACTACTCCAGCAACATTGTAACTACGCCAGGAACACTAACTACTCCAGCAACACTGTAACTACGCCAGGAACACTAACTACTCCAGCAACATTGTAACTGCGTCAGTAGCACATTAACTACGCCAGCAATATTGTAATTATTCCAGCAACACTGTAACTACGCTAGGAACACTGTAACCACGCCAGCAACACTGCAATGTAACTACAGCAACACAAGTCACCACTGCAACACAGATTCACAATACTTCTTGCATTGAGCAACACCATAACATTAGCATTATGACATTCACCATAGAAAGTTAGACCCGTGTGGGCCTTACAGAGTTGCCCCTCTCTCCAGGCAGAGCCTGGAGAGAGGGGCAACTTTATTCCCTTGGATCCAGAGCTTCACCATCATCATCCCGGTACCTATGAAAAATTTCACATCTGAATCCTTGGGAATGATGATGATGATTATTATTATTATTATTATTATTATTATTATTATTATTATTATTATTATTATTATTATTATTATTATTATTATTATTATTATTATTGTTATTATTATTATTATTATTATTATTATTATTATTATTATTATTATTATTATTATTATTATTATTATTATTATTATTATTATTATTATTATTATTATTATTATTAATATTATAGAGTGGAAGGTGTGAGTGAGGCTCGATCCTATGTCACAAAGATTGCCCGCTTACCTCTTCAAACTCTCATATTGCTGACAGTGACTTCTATCTACCTATAGATAATTTTTATATTCAAGGATGCAGGCACTAAACCCGCAGGATGGGTGGCCAAACAGCTCCTGGAGCGAATTTCAAGCAATCAGGTTTGATCCGAAGATAGGAAGGGCAGTTAGCCCCGAGGTGGTGGCAGGCGTCGTCAGGGTGTGCTAGCATATATTGTAATATTCCCCTTGTTAAAACACCTGTGTTAGGCTCAACGTGCCATTAGTCTCCTGGGCTTTCATATATCTTACATGGAGACTCAACATTACCTCTCTATATAAATAATTATATACTGTACCAAACTAATGCATATTAAACTGATATATATATATATATATATATATATATATATATATATATATATATATATATATATATATATATTTGTGTGTGTGTGTGTGTGTGTGTGTGTGTGTGTGTGTGTGTGTGTGTGTGTGTGTGTGTGTGTGTGTGTGTGTGTGTGTGTGTGTGTGTGTGTGTGTATGTGTATGTGTGTGTGTGTGTGTGTGTGTGTGTGTGTGTGTGTGTGTGTGTGTGTATGTGTGTGTGTGTGTGTGTGTGTATGTGTGTGTGTGTGTAGTTAATCAGCGGGATGAGTACTGAAGGCTTGATCCTCCGTTGGCTGAGAGGTACGCTATCCTCTTTGTACAAGTTCACTTCTACACATCTAGTTAACTGCAAAGTCGTGTGGGACCATCCGCAGGTAGTGTACCTGTAGTATACATGTAGTGTACCTGTAGTGTACATGTAGTGTACATGTAGTGTACATGTAGTGTACATGTAGTGTACGTGTACATTACTTCCTCACAGCCGGCTATAATGTATATAATAAGTTAATAATCACGCAGAAAACGTGATAATGACACATTGTGTTATCTCCCTTTAGTTTGTATGCAAATTTGATGTCGCATTAAGATGTTATATTTTTTATGTATATATTTATTCCGTGTGTAAATACCTCGAAGAGTAAATACATAAGTATTGTCGGGAGGTATATCTAGCATTAGCTAAGCATAAATACCTGCAGGCAGGGTTAGACAGGACCACCAGCAGTTAGTGTGGTTGTCATTGTTCAAGTCACAAGCTGGAGTGTACGAGGCAGTAGTAAATAGTGCTGGATGCTCCTATTGCCTCCTGTCGTGCCTCTCCTCACACTTAAACCACTCCCTCCCCCCATCTAGGTCAAAAAACCCTCTTCCCACTCCCGTCTAGGTCAAAAAACCCTCTTCCCACTCCCGTCTAGGTCAAAAAACCCTCTTCCCACTCCCGTCTAGGTCAAAAAACCCTCACCCCGTCAACCTGAAGGTCACAGTTACCAACTCAGAGACAGTATTATCGTTGTTAATATTAAAAAAACACGAGAATAACAGTATTATCAACTTGTCTTAAATTCTAACATTTTGGTATGTCAATGGGACTTCCTAAACTCCCTCTCCCGTCTACCATTCTCATTCTTTGCTGCTTTCTTTCCCCTCCCTGGTTTCTTCTCTCTGCAATTTCTTTATTCCTCCATCATGGTATTTTGTTCCTTTCCATGTTTTATTTCCTCGCTAAGTTTTCTAGCAACTTGGCTACTGTTCAACTCAAGTTCAGGAAACTTTTGCAAAGTTGTGAACTTCAGCATTTCAATCATGAAAACATCTCAGTAACTTCATTTTTATCTGGTAAATTATTATTATTATTATTATTATTATTATTATTATTATTATTATTATTATTATTATTATTATTATTATTATTATTATTATTATGTCAGTTGATGCTTTTTATAAGACATGTTTTCTTCCAGTGTGAGAGAGGGAATGTTGATGTGCATGCAAAGGGGGAGTGTGGAGGTAGGGGTTAGGAGTGTATGGGGGTGTGGGGGGTTGGAGGTGTGTGTGTGGGGGTGTTGGGTTGGGGTGTGTGTGGGGGTTGAAGGTGTGGGGGGTTGAAGGTGTAGGGGGTTGAAGGTGTGGGGTGTTGGGTTGGGATATATGTGTGGGGTTGAAGGTGTAAAGGGTTGAAGGTGTGGGGGTGTTGGGTTGGGATATGTGTGTGGGTGTGAGGGTGTTAGTAAGTGTTGGGGGTGTCGGGGGTTGGAGGTGTGCGGGGGTGTATGGGGGTGCATGGGGGTGCATGGGGGTGTGTGGGGGTGTGTGGGAGTGTGTGTGGGGGTGTGTAGGGGTGTGTGAGGGTGTGTGGGGGGTGTGGGGTGTGTGGTGGTGTGTGGAGGTGTGTGGGGGTGTGTGGTGGTGTGTGGGGGTGTGAGCGGGTGTGTGGGGTGTGTGGGAGTGTGTGAGGGTGTGTGGGGGTGTGTGGGGGTGTGTGGGGGGGTGTGTGGACGTGTGTGGGGGTGTGTGGGGGTGTGTGGGGTGTGTGGACGTGTGTGGGGGTGTGGGGGGTGTGTGGGGTGTGTGGGGGTGTGTGAGGGTGTGTGGGGGGGTGTATGGGGTGTGTGGGGTGTGTGGACGTGTGTGGGGGTGTGTGGGGGTGTGGGGGGTGTGGGGTGTGTGTGGACGTGTGTGGGGGGGTGTGGGGGTGTGGGGGTGTGTGGGGTGTGTGTGGGTGTGTGGGGGTGTGTGGACGTGTGTGAGGGTGTGTGGGGGTGTGGGGGGTGTGGGGGTGTGTGTGGGGTGTGTGGGGGGTGTGGGGTGTGTGAGGGTGTGTGGGAGGTAGTATCACAAGAGAGACATAACACCAACATTCACAACCTGCTGTATCACAACAATATTCTGTATAATATATGTGTAAATAAAACAGTATAACAAGACCGTCTTGTCTAACTCTTCCTCACACTTTCTTCTTATTAAAAATATATAAATAAATAAAAAAACTATGAATAACATTAATTTAATGTTTAATTTATTGTTCTTATTATTATTATCATTAATAATAATAATAATAATAATAATAAAAATAAAATTATTATTATTATTAATTATTATTATTATTATTATTATTATTATTATTATTATTATTATTATTATTATTATTATTAATATTATTATTATTATTATTATTATTATTATTATTAATATTATTAATAATAATATTATATTATAATATTATTAATATTATTATTATATTATTAATTATTAAATATTATTATTATTATTATTATTATTATTATTATTATTATTATTATTATTATTATTGTTATTATTATATCCTCATGTCTTGCAATCTTTCCCTCGGATTTACGGCACACAAGACCATGGTACCCGAATCGGTCTGCTGCTTCACTGCCACAAATACACCTGTGTTCGGCGAGAATAGGGGCGGCAAGTCGAAGGGCAACACCGATGCGGATGGTCTGTGGGTCGAGGCGTGTGCCAAGGCTGGAGTTGGGAACAGCCAACAGAAAGTCTCCAGCATGAGGGGCTCTCACTGCCATGAGGCAGGCTCTATCCTTCCCTGACACACTCTGAAGCATTGTAGAGGCTATATTTTCCACTATTGGATCATCCCAGTGCGATTGTTTGTAGTTGTTGGGGGGAGCAGGTTTCAGAGCACGTTAGATTATCCCAGATCATTGCTCCATCAATGAATTTTTGGTCCTGGACTCCAATCTTGTCCCTAAGATATTCAGGGAGAATCGCTGCTACAAGCTCTCTGGATGCAATACACGAGGACAGAAAAGCAGGTAACGTATGTATGTATATATATATATATATATATATATATATATATATATATATATATATATATATATATATATATATATATATATATATATATATTCAAATATATTTATGTAAAAGGATAAAAAAACGAAAATACAATATATACGTAATGGATATTTTAATAATTACATTAATGTTATGTTAAATTGATGAGTCCAGAGATAACTTGTACAAGACGTGAGTAACAACAGTAACTTGTACAAGACGTGAGTAACGACAGTAACTTGTACAAGACCTGAGTAACAACAGTAACTTGTACAAGACCTGAGTAACAACAGTAACTTGTACAAGACCTGAGTAACAACAGTAACTTGTACAAGACCTGAGTAACAACAGTAACTTGTACAAGACCTGAGTAACAACAGTAACTTGTACAAGACCTGAGTAACAACAGTAACTTGTACAAGACCTGAGTAACAACAGTAACTTGTACAAGACGTGAGTAACAACAGTAACTTGTACAAGACCTGAGTAACAACAGTAACTTGTACAAGACCTGAGTAACAACAGTAACTTGTACAAGACCTGAGTAACAACAGTAACTTGTACAAGACCTGAGTAACAACAGTAACTTGTACAAGACGTGAGTAACAACAGTAACTTGTACAAGACCTGAGTAACAACAGTAACTTGTACAAGACGTGAGTAACAACAGTAACTTGTACAAGACCTGAGTAACAACAGTAACTTGTACAAGACCTGAGTAACAACAGTAACTTGTACAAGACCTGAGTAACAACAGTAACTTGTACAAGACGTGAGTAACAACAGTAACTTGTACAAGACCTGAGTAACAACAGTAACTTGTACAAGACCTGAGTAACAACAGTAACTTGTACAAGACCTGAGTAACAACAGTAACTTGTACAAGACGTGAGTAACAACAGTAACTTGTACAAGACCTGAGTAACAACAGTAACTTGTACAAGACCTGAGTAACAACAGTAACTTGTACAAGACCTGAGTAACAACAGTAACTTGTACAAGACGTGAGTAACAACAGTAACTTGTACAAGACCTGAGTAACAACAGTAACTTGTACAAGACGTGAGTAACAACAGTAACTTGTACAAGACCTGAGTAACAACAGTAACTTGTACAAGACCTGAGTAACAACAGTAACTTGTACAAGACCTGAGTAACAACAGTAACTTGTACAAGACGTGAGTAACAACAGTAACTTGTACAAGACCTGAGTAACAACAGTAACTTGTACAAGACCTGAGTAACAACAGTAACTTGTACAAGACCTGAGTAACAACAGTAACTTGTACAAGACGTGAGTAACAACAGTAACTTGTACAAGACCTGAGTAACAACAGTAACTTGTACAAGACCTGAGTAACAACAGTAACTTGTACAAGACCTGAGTAACAACAGTAACTTGTACAAGACGTGAGTAACAACAGTAACTTGTACAAGACGTGAGTAACAACAGTAACTTGTACAAGACCTGAGTAACAACAGTAACTTGTACAAGACCTGAGTAACAACAGTAACTTGTACAAGACCTCAGTAACAACAGTAACTTGTACAAGACCCGAGTAACAACAGTAACTTGTACAAGACCTCAGTAACAACAGTAACTTGTACAAGACCTGAGTAACAACAGTAACTTGTACAAGACCTGAGTAACAACAGTAACTTGTACAAGACCTGAGTAACAACAGTAACTTGTACAAGACCTGAGTAACAACAGTAACTTGTACAAGACGTGAGTAACAACAGTAACTTGTACAAGACGTGAGTAACAACAGCAACTTGTACAAGACCTGAGTAACAACAGTAACTTGTACAAGACGTGAGTAACAACAGTAACTTGTACAAGACCTGAGTAACAACAGTAACTTGTACAAGACCTGAGTAACAACAGTAACTTGTACAAGACCTGAGTAACAACAGTAACTTGTACAAGACGTGAGTAACAACAGTAACTTGTACAAGACCTGAGTAACAACAGTAACTTGTACAAGACGTGAGTAACAACAGTAACTTGTACAAGACGTGAGTAACAACAGTAACTTGTACAAGACGTGAGTAACAACAGTAACTTGTACAAGACCTCAGTAACAACAGTAACTTGTACAAGACGTGAGTAACAACAGTAACTTGTACAAGACGTGAGTAACAACAGTAACTTGTACAAGACCTGAGTAACAACAGTAACTTGTACAAGACGTGAGTAACAACAGTAACTTGTACAAGACGTGAGTAACAATAGTAACTTGTACAAGACCTGAGTAACAACAGTAACTTGTACAAGACGTGAGTAACAACAGTAACTTGTACAAGACCTGAGTAACAACAGTAACTTGTACAAGACGTGAGTAACAACAGTAACTTGTACAAGACGTGAGTAACAACAGTAACTTGTACAAGACCTGAGTAACAACAGTAACTTGTACAAGACGTGAGTAACAACAGTAACTTGTACAAGACCTGAGTAACAACAGTAACTTGTACAAGACGTGAGTAACAACAGTAACTTGTACAAGACGTGAGTAACAACAGTAACTTGTACAAGACCTGAGTAACAACAGTAACTTGTACAAGACCTGAGTAACAACAGTAACTTGTACAAGACGTGAGTAACAACAGTAACTTGTACAAGACGTGAGTAACAACAGTAACTTGTACAAGACCTGAGTAACAACAGTAACTTGTACAAGACGTGAGTAACAACAGTAACTTGTACAAGACGTGAGTAACAACAGTAACTTGTACAAGACGTGAGTAACAACAGTAACTTGTACAAGACGTGAGTAACAACAGTAACTTGTACAAGACCTGAGTAACAACAGTAACTTGTACAAGACGTGAGTAACAACAGTAACTTGTACAAGACCTGAGTAACAACAGTAACTTGTACAAGATCTGAGTAACAACAGTAACTTGTACAAGACGTGAGTAACAACAGTAACTTGTACAAGACGTGAGTAACAACAGTAACTTGTACAAGACCTGAGTAACAACAGTAACTTGTACAAGACGTGAGTAACAACAGTAACTTGTACAAGACCTGAGTAACAACAGTAACTTGTACAAGACCTGAGTAACAACAGTAACTTGTACAAGACCTGAGTAACAACAGTAACTTGTACAAGACCTGAGTAACAACAGTAACTTGTACAAGACCTGAGTAACAACAGTAACTTGTACAAGACCTGAGTAACAACAGTAACTTGTACAAGACGTGAGTAACAACAGTAACTTGTACAAGACCTGAGTAACAACAGTAACTTGTACAAGACCTGAGTAACAACAGTAACTTGTACAAGACGTGAGTAACAACAGTAACTTGTACAAGACGTGAGTAACAACAGTAACTTGTACAAGACCTGAGTAACAACAGTAACTTGTACAAGACCTGAGTAACAACAGTAACTTGTACAAGACGTGAGTAACAACAGTAACTTGTACAAGACGTGAGTAACAACAGTAACTTGTACAAGACCTGAGTAACAACAGTAACTTGTACAAGACCTGAGTAACAACAGTAACTTGTACAAGACCTGAGTAACAACAGTAACTTGTACAAGACGTGAGTAACAACAGTAACTTGTACAAGACGTGAGTAACAACAGTAACTTGTACAAGACGTGAGTAACAACAGTAACTTGTACAAGACCTCAGTAACAACAGTAACTTGTACAAGACGTGAGTAACAACAGTAACTTGTACAAGACCTGAGTAACAACAGTAACTTGTACAAGACCTGAGTAACAACAGTAACTTGTACAAGACGTGAGTAACAACAGTAACTTGTACAAGACGTGAGTAACAATAGTAACTTGTACAAGACCTGAGTAACAACAGTAACTTGTACAAGACGTGAGTAACAACAGTAACTTGTACAAGACCTGAGTAACAACAGTAACTTGTACAAGACGTGAGTAACAACAGTAACTTGTACAAGACGTGAGTAACAACAGTAACTTGTACAAGACCTGAGTAACAACAGTAACTTGTACAAGACGTGAGTAACAACAGTAACTTGTACAAGACCTGAGTAACAACAGTAACTTGTACAAGACGTGAGTAACAACAGTAACTTGTACAAGACGTGAGTAACAACAGTAACTTGTACAAGACCTGAGTAACAACAGTAACTTGTACAAGACCTGAGTAACAACAGTAACTTGTACAAGACGTGAGTAACAACAGTAACTTGTACAAGACGTGAGTAACAACAGTAACTTGTACAAGACCTGAGTAACAACAGTAACTTGTACAAGACGTGAGTAACAACAGTAACTTGTACAAGACGTGAGTAACAACAGTAACTTGTACAAGACGTGAGTAACAACAGTAACTTGTACAAGACGTGAGTAACAACAGTAACTTGTACAAGACCTGAGTAACAACAGTAACTTGTACAAGACGTGAGTAACAACAGTAACTTGTACAAGACCTGAGTAACAACAGTAACTTGTACAAGATCTGAGTAACAACAGTAACTTGTACAAGACGTGAGTAACAACAGTAACTTGTACAAGACGTGAGTAACAACAGTAACTTGTACAAGACCTGAGTAACAACAGTAACTTGTACAAGACGTGAGTAACAACAGTAACTTGTACAAGACCTGAGTAACAACAGTAACTTGTACAAGACCTGAGTAACAACAGTAACTTGTACAAGACCTGAGTAACAACAGTAACTTGTACAAGACCTGAGTAACAACAGTAACTTGTACAAGACCTGAGTAACAACAGTAACTTGTACAAGACCTGAGTAACAACAGTAACTTGTACAAGACGTGAGTAACAACAGTAACTTGTACAAGACCTGAGTAACAACAGTAACTTGTACAAGACCTGAGTAACAACAGTAACTTGTACAAGACGTGAGTAACAACAGTAACTTGTACAAGACGTGAGTAACAACAGTAACTTGTACAAGACCTGAGTAACAACAGTAACTTGTACAAGACCTGAGTAACAACAGTAACTTGTACAAGACGTGAGTAACAACAGTAACTTGTACAAGACGTGAGTAACAACAGTAACTTGTACAAGACCTGAGTAACAACAGTAACTTGTACAAGACCTGAGTAACAACAGTAACTTGTACAAGACCTGAGTAACAACAGTAACTTGTACAAGACCTGAGTAACAACAGTAACTTGTACAAGACCTGAGTAACAACAGTAACTTGTACAAGACCTCAGTAACAACAGTAACTTGTACAAGACCTCAGTAACAACAGTAACTTGTACAAGACCTCAGTAACAACAGTAACTTGTACAAGACCTGAGTAACAACAGTAATTAACAACAACAGCGCTTTTGTTAATAACAGTACAAAAAGATTATTGTGTAAACATTTGTGGTGCAGTGACACTTATCAGTGATCAAGACACTGGGTTACAGTGATCAAGACACTGTGTTACAGTGATCAAGACACTGGGTTACAGTGATCAAGACACTGGGTTACAGTGATCAAGACACTGTGTTACAGTGATCAAGACACTGGGTTACAGTGATCAAGACACTGGGTTACAGTGATCAAGACACTGGGTTACAGTGATCAAGACACTGGGTTACAGTGATCAAGACACTGGGTTACAGTGATCAAGACACTGGGTTACAGTGATCAAGACACTGGGTTACAGTGATCAAGACACTGGGTTACAGTGATCAAGACACTGGGTTACAGTGAACAAGACACTGGGTTACAGTGATCAAGACACTGGGTTACAGTGATCAAGACACTGGGTTACAGTGATCAAGACACTGGGTTACAGTGATCAAGACACTGGGTTACAGTGATCAAGACACTGGGTTACAGTGATCAAGACACTGGGTTACAGTGATCAAGACACTGGGTTACAGTGATCAAGACACTGGGTTACAGTGATCAAGACACTGGGTTACAGTGATCAAGACACTGCGTTACAGACAAGACACTGGGTTACAGTTATCAAGACACTGGGTTACAGTGATCAAGACACTGGGTTACAGTGATCAAGACACTGGGTTACAGTGAACACTGGGTTACAGTGATCAAGACACTGGGTTACAGTGACAGTGAACAAGACTCTGGGTTACAGTGAACAAGACACTGGGTTACAGTGATCAAGACACTGGGGTTACAGTGATCAAGACACTGGGTTACAGTGATCAAGACACTGGGTTACAGTGATCAAGACACTGGGTTACAGTGATCAAGACACTGGGTTACAGTGATCAAGACACTGGGTTACAGTGATCAAGACATTGGGTTACAGTGATCAAGACACTGGGTTACAGTGATCAAGACATTGGGTTACAGTGATGAAGACACTGGGTTACAGTGATCAAGACATTGGGTTACAGTGATCAAGACACTGGGTTACAGTGATCAATTGGGTTACATCAAGACACTGGGTTACAGTGATCAAGACACTGGGTTACAGTGATCAAGACACTGGGTTACAGTGATCAAGACACTGGGTTACAGTGATCAAGACACTGGGTTACAGTGAACAAGACTCTGGGTTACAGTGATCAAGACACTGGGTTACAGTGATCAAGACACTGGGTTACAGTGAACAAGACTCTGGGTTACAGTGATCAAGACACTGGGTTACAGTGAACAAGACTCTGGGTTACAGTGGCTTCAAGACACATACTCTACCGTCTAGTATAATTTTCATTACTTTCTCTACAGACTCACTAAATTTCTATATATCTGAGGCGGTAAGATCAGCAGTGACGTTGATAGTGTTACTAGAATTTGGTGCAGATTTATGTGCCATGCTGACCCTGGGGAGGCCACTGGGAGAGGCAGTGCCATGTTTGACTACCATAGTGACCGCCACTCCTACCAATGTTCCCACAATCAACATACCTATGGCCAGACCTGCCATGTCTCCTGAAACATACGAATTTCTTTTAGTGCCTCTGACATACAGTATCAATATTAGGTATATACAGTTATATATATATATATATATATATATATATATATATATATATATATATATATATATATATATATATATATATATATATATATATATATATATATATATATATATATATATATATATATATATATATATCGTGCCGAATAGGCAGAACTTGCTATCTTGGCTTAAATAGCAACGCTCATGTTGCCATATAGGACAAGCGAAAATTTGCGTATGCAATAATTTCGCCAAAATCATTCTGAACCTAACGAAAAAAATATATTTCACTGTGTTTGCTTAGTATTAAATTATTGTAAACAAATCTTAAATATATTTAGTTGGGTTAGGCTAAAATAAATTGTTCTTCTTATAATAAGGTTAGGTAAGTTTTCTAAGATTCTTTTGGTGCAAAATTATAAATTTTTACATTAACATTAATGAAAAAAATATATTTTTAAATGTATAAGAGAAAATTTCAGAGAGGACTTAATTTTAAATGAGTTCTTGCTAATTGACCAGTTTTACATATTCGGCACGACATATATATATATATATATATATATTGAGGTATGAACACACACATAATAGTCACCATCTAAGACTCGACCCCTAATACCACAAATAGGCGAGAATAGATAAGAACACACACTCACTCACACTCTCTCTCTCTCTCTCTCACACACACACACACACGCACACACACACACACGCGCACACACACACACACACACACAGTAAGGAATCGTTCAGGTCTCTGTACACCGTGTACGTCAGGCCAATTTTCCAGCTGACAGGTGTGTATATCTGTGTAAATATATGCACATTGAGAGGTGTGTTTTTCTCAGTGTACAGACACAGAGTTGACTTTAGTCTTAGTTTCAAGAATTCAATTATTCTAACCAGGGAAGGGATGGGAGGCTGAAGCCATGGTAAGTGAGTGCTGAAGTGGGCAGGCCAGTGCGTTAACACTCTGGCCTGGGGTTCAACCCTCCACACGTTCCCTGGTTTGCTTCACATTGTCTTATTACGATTGTTGCTATTCATTTATTCTCTGTGTTAGCGCTCAGGTGACCGCCAGGCTTAATGACTCAGGTGTACACTGGTATCCCTCACCTGACTGGTATCCCTTGCTTGTGGTGTAGCTGTAGTCGTTGTTCTTGCCTCGCTGCACCTGTACCATGGAGCCAGCAACCGGCACCACAGCCACTATGTCTGAGTCCTTCACCTAAAATTACAATACGCCTATTACTACATGAGCCTGAAGAAACGTGGTGAGTGAGCGAAACGTTTCTGGAATACAGATATTCAAGTGCTGCACTTGTCTTATACAATAATAATAATAATAATAATAATAATAATAATAATAATAATAATAATAATAATAATAATAGTAATAGTAATAATAATAATAATAATAATAATAATAATAATAATAATAATAATAATAATAATAATAATAATAATAATAATAATAATAGTAATAGTAATAATAATAATAATAATAATAATAATAATAATAATAATAATAATAATAATAATAATAACAATAATAATCACCTGTATTTGTACAAGTATAAATGATACAACTTATACAGACCATAGCTGACATCACTGATAAAGCAGTATATAGAAAGCCCCTGGTTATGCTAAACATTTCTGGCAAATTAGGTTAATATTGTCCCCCAGGATGCGACCCACACCAGTTGGCTAACACCCAGGTAGAGCCTATTTACTGCTAGGTGAACAGGACTGACAGTGAGGTGATCAGGTACTAACTTTAGAGTATTCGTTCATGAGACTGTTCAGCCTCACAACGATGACAAGTTTAGAACTGCTGACAGCAGAGTTGATGAGGCTGACAGCTGTGTTGAGGTTACTTTCCTTGAGGATTCCAGGAGCATCTCCCTCAACCTCGGCTTTGTCCAAGATGGTAAATAAGAGTCTTAAGACGTCATCTCGCTCTTCCAACTGAAATTAATATGTATATATATATATATATATATATATATATATATATATATATATATATATATATATATATATATATATATATATATATATATATATATATATATATATATATATATATATATATATTTATATATATCGTGGTTTGTTTTTATTAAAGTCAAACCTGAGGTTATTTCTTCATTACGTTTTATTTGGTTTAGCTTAGTGTTTAGTTCCTTACATGTTGTGACCTCATACATGTTGTGACCTCATACATGTTGTGACCTCATACATGTTGTGACCTCAAACATGTTGTGACCTCAAACATGTTGTGACCTCATACATGTTGTGACCTCATACATGTTGTGACCTCAAACATGTTGTGACCTCACACATGTTGTGACCTCATACATGTTGTGACCTCATACATGTTGTGACCTCACACATGTTGTGACCTCATACATGTTGTGACCTCATACATGTTGTGACCTCATACATGTGACCTCATACATGTTGTGACCTCATACATGTTGTGACCTCATACATGTTGTGACCTCACACATGTTGTGACCTAATACATATTGTGACCTCATACATGTTGTGACCTCACACATGTTGTGACCTCATACATGTTGTGACCTCACACATGTTGTGACCTCAAACATGTTGTGACCTCACACATGTTGTGACCTCATACATATTGTGACCTCATACATGTTGTGACCTCACACATGTTGTGACCTCATACATGTTGTGACCTCATACATGTTGTGACCTCATACATGTGACCTCATACATGTTGTGACCTCATACATGTTGTGACCTCATACATGTTGTGACCTCACACATGTTGTGACCTCATACATGTTGTGACCTCATACATGTTGTGACCTCACACATGTTGTGACCTCATACATGTTGTGACCTCACACATGTTGTGACCTCAAACATGTTGTGACCTCACACATGTTGTGACCTCATACATGTTGTCACCTCATACATGTTGTGACCTCACACATGTTGTGTCCTCATACATGTTGTGACCTCATACATGTTGTGACCTCATACATGTTGTGACCTCATACATGTTGTGACCTCATACATGTTGTGACCTCACACATGTTGTGACCTCATACATGTTGTGACCTCATACATGTTGTGACCTCACACATGTTGTGACCTCATACATGTTGTGACCTCACACATGTTGTGACCTCAAACATGTTGTGACCTCACACATGTTGTGACCTCACACATGTTGTGACCTCATACATGTTGTGACCTCATACTTGTTGTCACCTCATACATGTTGTGACCTCATACATGTTGTGACCTCAAACTTGTTGTCACCTCATACATGTTGTGACCTCATACATGTTGTGACCTCACACATGTTGTGACCTCACACATGTTGTGACCTCATACATGTTGTGACCTCATACATGTTGTGACGTCACACTTGTTGTGACCTCACACATGTTGTGACCTCATACATGTTGTGACCTCACACATGTTGTGACCTCATACATGTTGTGACCTCACACTTGTTGTCACCTCATACATGTTGTGACCTCATACATGTTGTGACCTCAAACTTGTTGTCACCTCATACATGTTGTGACCTCATACATGTTGTGACCTCAAACTTGTTGTCACCTCATACATGTTGTGACCTCACACATGTTGTGACCTCATACATGTTGTGACCTCATACATGTTGTGACATCATACATGTTGTGACCTCATACATGTTGTGACCTCATACATGTTTTGACCTCATACATGTTGTGACCTCACACATGTTGTGACCTCATACATGTTGTGACCTCATACATGTTGTGACATCATACATGTGACCTCATACATGTTGTGACCTCATACATGTTGTGACCTCACACATGTTGTGACCTCATACATGTTGTGACCTCATACATGTTGTGACCTCATACATGTTGTGACCTCATACATGTTGTGACCTCACACATGTTGTGACCTCATACATGTTGTGACCTCATACATGTTGTGACCTCATACATGTTGTGACCTCATACATGTTGTGACCTCATACATGTTGTGACCTCACACATGTTGTGACCTCATACATGTTGTGACCTCATACATGTTGTGACCTCATACATGTTGTGACCTCATACATGTTGTGACCTCATACATGTTGTGACCTCACACATGTTGTGACCTCATACATGTTGTGACCTCATACATGTTGTGACCTCATACATGTTGTGACCTCATACATGTTGTGACCTCATACATGTTGTGACCTCACACATGTTGTGACCTCATACATGTTGTGACCTCATACATGTTGTGACCTCATACATGTTGTGACCTCACACATGTTGTGACCTCATACATGTTGTGACCTCATACATGTTGTGACCTCATACATGTTGTGACCTCATACATGTTGTGACCTCATACATGTTGTGACCTCATACATGTTGTGACCTCATACATGTTGTGACCTCACACATGTTGTGACCTCATACATGTTGTGACCTCATACATGTTGTGACCTCATACATGTTGTGACCTCACACATGTTGTGACCTCATACATGTTGTGACCTCATACATGTTGTGACCTCATACATGTTGTGACCTCATACATGTTGTGACCTCATACATGTTGTGACCTCACACATGTGACCTCGTACATGTTGTGACCTCATACATGTTGTGACCTCATACATGTTGTGACCTCACACATGTTGTGACCTCACACATGTGACCTCGTACATGTTGTGACCTCATACATGTTGTGACCTCATACATGTTGTGACCTCATACATGTTGTGACCTCATACATGTTGTGACCTCACACATGTTGTGACCTCACACATGTTGTGACCTCATACATGTTGTGACCTCATGCCAACCAGTAATATCCTGCATGATGCACAAATTTCATCTCATACCATCAAACAGCACCAACAACACCTCATAATTTTAACAATATATTTTTTAAATACCACTAAACTGTTTTATATTTGCATCAATAATAAAAGTTTCAGAGATAAACAAGAGATCTGGTGGTGGGTAATCCAGTCAGTGTCCGGGGCCCAAGACTGTTCAACAGCCTCCCACCAGCCATAAGGGGAACTGGACAGATACCTAAAGTCAGTGCTAGATCAGCCGGGCTGTGGTTCGTACGTTGGACTGCGTGCAGCCAGCAACAGCCTTGTTGATCAGGTTCTGATCCACCAGGAGGCCTGGTCATGGACCGGGCCGTGGAGGCGTTGATCCCCGGAATGCTCTCCAGGTAGACTCCAGTCAAAGTAACATCAAGGAGACTATGCTTTTTTCAAGTTAAGGTTATTATAGCAAGACAAAAGAATATGGACGCCTGGCAAGGTCGAGTTGGGTTGACCCGGGATGACAAGGTCAGTGAGATTATTTTTTTAAGGGAGGGAGAGAGGCAGGAAGTGTGTACTGGAAGTAGAGGAAGAGAGGCAAGAAGCGTGTACTGGACGTAGAGGGAGAGAGGCAGGAAGTGTGTACTGGAAGTAGAGGAAGAGAGGCAAGAAGCGTGTACTGGACGTAGAGGGAGAGAGGCAGGAAGTGTGTACTGGAAGTAGAGGAAGAGAGGCAAGAAGCGTGTACTGGACGTAGAGGGAGAGAGGCAGGAAGTGTGTACTGGAAGTAGAGGGAGAGAGGCAGGAAGTGTGTACTGGACGTAGAGGGAGAGAGGCAGGAAGTGTGTACTGGACGTATAGGGAGAGAGGCAGGAAGTGTGTACTGGACGTAGAGGGAGAGAGGCAGGAAGTGTGTACTGGACGTAGAGGGAGAGAGGCAGGAAGTGTGTACTGGACGTAGAGGGAGAGAGGCAGGAAGTGTGTACTGGACGTAGAGGGAGAGAGGCAGGAAGTGTGTACTGGACGTAGAGGGAGAGAGGCAGGAAGTGTGTACTGGACGTAGAGGGAGAGAGGCAGGAAGTGTGTACTGGACGTAGAGGGAGAGAGGCAGGAAGTGTGTACTGGACGTAGAGGGAGAGAGGCAGGAAGTGTGTACTGGACGTAGAGGGAGAGAGGCAGGAAGTGTGTACTGGACGTAGAGGGAGAGAGGCAGGAAGCGTGTACTGGACGTAGAGGGAGAGAGGCAGGAAGTGTGTACTGGACGTAGAGGGAGAGAGGCAGGAAGTGTGTACTGGACGTAGAGGGAGAGAGGCAGGAAGTGTGTACTGGACGTAGAGGGAGAGAGGCAGGAAGTGTGTACTGGACGTAGAGGGAGAGAGGCAGGAAGTGTGTACTGGACGTAGAGGGAGAGAGGCAGGAAGTGTGTACTGGACGTAGAGGGAGAGAGGCAGGAAGCGTGTACTGGACGTAGAGGGAGAGAGGCAGGAAGTGTGTACTGGACGTAGAGGGAGAGAGGCAGGAAGTGTGTACTGGACGTAGAGGGAGAGAGGCAGGAAGTGTGTACTGGACGTAGAGGGAGAGAGGCAGGAAGTGTGTACTGGACGTAGAGTGAGAGAGGCAGGAAGTGTGTACTGGACGTAGAGGGAGAGAGGCAGGAAGTGTGTACTGGACGTAGAGGGAGAGAGGCAGGAAGTGTGTACTGGACGTAGAGGGAGAGAGGCAGGAAGTGTGTACTGGACGTAGAGGGAGAGAGGCAGGAAGTGTGTACTGGACGTAGAGGGAGAGAGGCAGGAAGTGTGTACTGGACGTAGAGGGAGAGAGGCAAGAAGCGCGTACTGGACGTAGAGGGAGAGAGGCAAGAAGCGTGTACTGGACGTAGAGGGAGAGAGGCAAGAAGCGTGTACTGGACGTAGAGGGAGAGAGGCAAGAAGTGTGTACTGGACGTAGAGGGAGAGAGGCAGGAAGTGTGTACTGGACGTAGAGGGAGAGAGGCAGGAAGTGTGTACTGGACGTAGAGGGAGAGAGGCAGGAAGTGTGTACTGGACGTAGAGGGAGAGAGGCAGGAAGTGTGTACTGGACGTAGAGGGAGAGAGGCAGGAAGTGTGTACTGGACGTAGAGGGAGAGAGGCAGGAAGCGTGTACTGGACGTAGAGGGAGAGAGGCAGGAAGCGTGTACTGGACGTAGAGGGAGAGAGGCAGGAAGAGTGTACTAGGCGTGGAGGGACAGAGGCAGGAAAGAGGAATAGGGTGATATGTATTCACAAGTTCATAATGTATGCACTCTAGAAAGTGACAGACTGGTTGACTTTAAGGGTCAAAACTTCTGCAGCCAGGTCCAAGACCTGGTCTCCGAGGTAGACCCGGTCTCGTAAAATAATTATTTTTAATATGATCATTAAATTCATGTGTGATAAGCTCTGTTATTAAAAGCCAAGAAACTAGGAAGCTGAATAATATCAGAACGAAACTGCGTGTTTTAAATGTTACAATAAGTTCACTTTGCGTGTCATAGCCAGGAACACATCTGTTGTAAGCTGTCAGAGAGGCACTAGGCAGGTCCTTTATACACTTCGATCAGGTCTCCCCTCATTCTTCGTCTAACAAGTGAATGTAACTTAAGAGTCTTCAATCTTTCTTCATAAGGAAGATTTCTGATGCTATGTATTAATTTAGTCATCCTACGCTGAATGTTTTCTAACGAATTTATGTCCATTTTGTAATACGGAGACCAGAACTGAGCTGCATAATCTAGGTGAGGCCTTACTAATGATGTATAAAGCTGCAGTATGACCTCTGGACTTCTGTTGCTTACACTTCTTGATATAAATCCCAGTAATCTATTTGCCTTATTACGTACGCTTAGGCATTGCTGTCTTGGTTTAAGGTTGCTGCTCACCATAACCCCCAAGTCCTTTTCGCAATCTGTATGGCTAAGTTCTACATCATTTAATTTATAAGTACTAGTGTTATGGGCACTCCCAAGCCTCAGAACCTTGCATTTATCTACATTGAACTGCATCTGCCACTTTTCTGACCAAGAATAGAGTTTGTTTAAATCCTCCTGAAGTTCCCTAACATCTACGTTTGAATCAATTATCCTACCTATCTTTGTGTCATCGGCGAATTTGCTCATATCACTAGTAATTCCCTCATCAAGATCATTGATATATATTATAAACAACAACGGGCCCAAGACTGATCCCTGTGGAACGCCACTTGTTACAGATCCCCACTCGGATTTAACCCCATTTATGGACACTCTCTGCTTCCTGTCAGTGAGCCATGACTCGATCCACGAGAGCACTTTTCCCCCAATGCCATGAGCTGCCACTTTCTTTAACAGTCTATGGTGCGGAACTCTATCAAAAGCCTTACTAAAATCTAAGTAAATAATATCAAATTCTTTATTGTGGTCAACAGCCTCAAAAGCTTTACTGAAGAAAGTTAATAAATTAGTTAGACAAGACCGGCCTCTTGTGAATCCATGCTGAGTATCATTAATCAAGCTATGCTTATCGAGATGGCTTCTTATAATCTCAGCTATAATTGACTCTAGTAATTTGCCTACAATTGAGGTCAGGCTTATTGGGCGGTAATTTGACGGTAACGACTTGTCCCCTGTTTTAAAAATAGGAGTTACATTAGCCATCTTCCACATATCAGACACTACACCTGTTTGAAGAGATAAATTAAAAATATTAGTTAATGGTTCACAGAGTTCCATTTTGCATTCCTTAAGAACCCTTGAAAAAACCTCATCAGGACCTGGCGACTTATTTTGCTTCAGTCTGTCTATCTGCCTCACAACCATCTCACTAGTGACTGTGATGTTACATAATTTATCTTCTTCTAGCCCACTGTAAAAATTAATTACTGGAATATTGTTAGTGTCTTCCTGTGTAAAAACTGAGAGAAAATAATTATTTAAAATCAAGCACATTTCATTCTCTTTGTCAGTAAGGTGCCCATAGTTATTTTTAAGGGGACCTATCTTATCTCTAACTTTTGTTCTATAGACCTGGAAAAAACTTTTTGGGTTAGTTTTAGAATCCCTAGCAACTTTAATTTCATAGTCCCTTTTAGCTTTTCTTATCCCCTTTTTAATGTCCCTCTTAATGTCAATATACTGATTCATAAGATGACCCTCACCTCTTTTGATACGCCTATAAATTCCTTTCTTTTGCCCTAGTAGATATTTGAGCCTATTATTCATCCATTTTGGGTCATTTCTATTTGATCTAATTTCTTTATATGGGATAAACGCTCTTTGAGCAGCATGTATAGTGTTCAGAAAACTGTCATATTGATAGCTCTCTTCGTTACCCCAGTCAACAGATGATAAGTGTTCTCTAAGCCCATCGTAATCTGCTAAGCGAAAATCTGGGACTGTTACTGAGTTATCGCTACTAACGTACTTCCATTCAATGCTAAATGTAATTGATTTGTGGTCGCTAGCACCCAGTTCCTCTGAAATTTCTAAATTATTAACAAGGGATTCATTGTTTGCCATAACTAAGTCAAGCAGGTTATTTCCCCTTGTAGGTTCTGTCACAAACTGCTTCAAAAAACAATCCTGAAATACTTCTAAGAAGTCGTATGATTCTAAATTCCCAGTCAAGAAATTCCAATCAACATGACTAAAGTTAAAGTCTCCTAGAATTACTACATTATCGTGCCTTGTGGCCTTAACAATTTCCTCCCATAGTAGTTTCCCTTGGTCCCTATCTAAGTTTGGGGGACGGTATATCACTCCTAAAATCAGTTTTTCATGCCCCTCTGAAAATTCTATCCAAACAGACTCTGTATGTGTTACTTCAGACTTAATACCCGTTTTTATGCAACAGTTCAAGCGATCTCGGACATACAATGCCACCCCACCCCCCCTCCCAATACTTCTATCTTCTTGGAACAATTTAAAACCCTGAATATGACATTCCGCAGGCATGTCCCGACTTTTTGAATTAAACCACGTCTCAGTTAAGGCAAATACATCAATGTTACCTACACTAGCAACTAATCTCAACTCGTCCATCTTATTCCTAGCACTACGGCAATTAGCATAATAAACATTGAAAGACTCTCCTTTCTCTTTACCCTTCCTGCTCATTTCTATTTTTCTACTAAACCTATTACTGTCCTTATCACCCAAGGTCCCTGGCTTTTCAATATCTATCTCGTTCTTATTATTATAGCCAGTAGGAGTCGCATAGTGCCTGGAAAATGACTGATGATAAGGTTATGTGCAAGGAAGGGGACATTAGCTGCAATTCAATTGATCAACAGCCCTTCACAAGCATAATAGCACGTGACTTATTTCTACAGCCCAGGAATCCACTCACCACAGTTAACAAAACTCTAGTTACTTATTTACTGCTATTAAAACTGGAGCAGCAGATCTCGGTAGACTTGCCCCTCCCCCCCCAGATCCCACCAGGACTCGAGCCTGAGTCCTTACATAATTAGCTGAGCACTTGCTGACCTGCAAGTTTCCACGCCATCCAGTTTTCACTCACCACTATTCTGTTGATCCTGAGAGGGGAGATAACGCCCACTTCAGCCAAGGCTTCCTGAGCTGAGTACAGCAGCGTGTCAGTCCTGTACTGCACCATCTCTAGAGTGTCAGAGGGCAGGTCCAGTATAAAGTCACGAGACTGAAATACAACATATTTATCAGTAACCAATAATACAGTTAAAAATTTCTATCTTTTTGAGAGTAAATTTTGTTTTATATTACTTTGTAGATGATGTCCTTATAATAATAATAATAATAATAATAATAATAATAATAATAATAATAATAATAATAATAATAATAATGATCATAATAATAATAAATTTACTTCCTTTCTGCATTATACATGGTATGTAAGTTGTTAGAATAGTTAATAACTGCACAATTATAGTCCTTTAAATATCCTGCCACTCACCTAGGTGATTATAGCATACTGTCTCACCTAATTATACCATGCAAGATTCACCTAAATAATTATAACATCCTCTCACCTGTAATCAATTATAATATGCTGGCACTCACCTGAGAATCATTGTAACATGGGGAGATGTCAAACATGTGGGTTTGTGGTGGGTCAGTCTCATAGTTGAAAATGTTGTAGATGAGGTGAGGGTAGTTAGCCAGCTGTGAGGAAAAATCCATTAAGAATATTGGAGAGGTTGGAGTGTGTAATTAATGGGGAAGATGAAGATATGCCTCTCGAAGGTTTTCATGGAGCTGGAAGATTAAGACTGGCAGACTGGAGGCAGGGAGACCATGGAACGGGTGGGGTTTGTTTGCATTTATGGTGTTATGATTTCGTGTGTCTTGAAGTAGACAGATCTGAAGATTGTTTACATGATAAACAAAGAATATACAGAGGCATATTGTAAAATAAAATTTAACTTACAATGTTAGTGTATTTCTCCAGCTTTAGAGGCACCTTGTCCATGGACACGAGTGAGGCCTTCGGCAGATACGGCTTCGTTTTCTTTATTTTTAGCTTCCCATTTTTCTCTTCTCTCCCATAAACTTCTTTATTTACTATCTCATCCACAACGAGAGGCTGTAAAAGAATTGAAAGTCGCTATTTCAAGACCAAAACATGTGTAGCTGTAAATCAACAGGACAGAAAAGAGACTGAGCAACAGTGATCTAACGGGACAACAGTTAAGCAGACTTGAAAGGAGATCACACTTGATAAAGGAATTAGAACATATAACTGAATCTCATATATACATTACTATTAACAATCACTTGAACTCGAAGGAAAACAGAAAAACTTATGATCTACAAAACTCAGAAAAAAGTTGATTTTACCAAAACATCAAAAATTAGATAGACCTCAACATACATTTAAAAATCGCAGGTCCTATGAGACAAAACATTAAGAGTCTTAACATATAAGATAAGGTGGATTAGCTGCCACTCTAGTTATGATTTAAAATTTATGAATTACTTGTGAACGAAGATTTAAAGAAACACATGTATACATCTGCTAGTGAAGGTCTCACAGGAAGAAATACGTGACACTCTTAAACTACTGTTACACATCTGACTCTGCGGATTTTAGATTGCATTAACTAAGTACAGATATGTCACTATTGGTACAACATGTCGCTCTGTGTAGAGCTTTATTAAGTCATGACTTGATAAAGCTCTACACAGAGCGAAACACTAGTTGACTTTTCTTCTCTCCACTAAGAAAGTTTTCTCCCAAGGTTGAGGGACTAATTGCCTCATCTATCACCAACTTGCAGCATATTCTCTATATTAAATTAAAAAATAACAACTGGTTGACTAAACACTTTCAAGAAAAAAAAAAGGTGTCGCACATTTAACCACTTCATCATAGTTAAATAAAGTTGCAACTTACAGAGGCATAAAACCAAACAAAGTTCTCACTGATGAGGGAGAGAAGATGATTCTTCAAGCCGATCCAAACATCAGCCTCCATATCTCGTGCTGAATGCTGCAGATAAACACAAAAATATACTCTGGATAATGATGACAAAGATAATCTTTCCGTGAATAATAACTTTGCTTCACCTTCTAATTGGCTGTGTTTAACATAGATCTCAGCAGCACTGCAAAGTAATGCTGACGCACTCTTGCTGGAAGTCCAAGCCCCTCGCCCACAAAACCTCCCTTACCCCCTCCCTCCAACTTTACCTAAGCCAAACCACGGGTGACAAAGGTTAGATATTAGGTCAAACCAAGGTTAATAGGGTTAAATAATAATTCAAATTTAAGTTGAGAGGGGTAACTAGCAGGTCAAATGAAAATTAAAATGGTCACTCAATGATATAGTAATGAGTTAAACCATACTGACAGAGTTAAGCAACTGATCAAACCAACATTAGTATGAATATGTTAATGTTATATAATATCGACAAGTTGATAAGTGAGACATGCAATAACTGGGTATCTCTATTCCGAAAGGTTTCGCCTACACAGTAAGTTTCTTTAGTCGAATACAGAAGAGTACAGCAGGAGTAGAGATGTGAAGACGATGTCATCAGTCCATCGCCCTTGAAGACGTAGCTTTGAGGTAGTCAGTCCCTCAGCCTGGAGAACGAGTTTTGCTTCATAGTATAAGTCTCCGTACTGCTGCTTAAACTTCACATTGTTCCAAACTACTGCAAAACTCGTTCTCCAGGCTGAGGGACTGACCACCTCAAAAATACGTCCTTAAGGGCGATGGACTGATGACATCATCTTCACATCTCTACTCCTGCTGTCCTCTGTATTCGACTGAAGAAGCCTGCTGTGTAGGCGAAAGATTTCTGAATGAAGATACCCAACTGTTGCATATGTGTCTCACTTATCAAGATTAGCATAGTGAAATAAGTGGTCAGACTAGGGATGACAGGATTAAGCGGGGCAGGTAAAAGAAACACTGGTTAAACCATACTTCACAAGGTAAACCACATACCTTAAACATGTCACTAATCAGAAAAAAACAGTCATATCTAAGAAACTCAGGAGACAGTATAAAACAAAGCTAAAGAAATATTAATAAGATAACAAGGTAAACAAGATAGTGAAGGGGTTCCTCTCACAATGCCATTGTACTGCATAGGTTCGTCTAGGTTCTCAAAGATCCAGGGAGGCTGGAGGGAGACTGAACCATCGTCATTCACCACGACGTCTCCTCCGCTGGACGAGTTCTGTATGATGCCATACCTGCACTTCTTGTCCTGGTGTTTTTGCAGGTAGTATTCAAGACCTGGGAGAAGGTGTAAGCAGGTGAATGTTAACACAGGACAAAAGAATGAGAATTTAAGATGTTTGTAGTTATAATATGAACGGAGATTTCACATTAATATGAAATACAACAAAGTAATCACTAAAGACAAGAGCGGGATTCAACTCTAATAACCAAGTAGCGTTATTACATATAAACTACTTTATAGGGTTACCAAACTGTTACTGCATGTAGGAAAGATTGTCTGAGGCAATAGCTGGGACAAACATACTCTGCCAGTGTGTGTGTCTTAGTAACATTTTGAATTATCCTGGTACAATGGTAGCTTTTTAGACCAACAATAAGTGGGGCGCAGGTTCGATCCCACATTATTCTTACCTATGCATATTTATCGGTTTTAGATCCTTATTAAAATTTCTAACTGGAAGGTTATGGGAAATTTCAAATATCTGATTATAAGTGAAACAGGAAGAATGAGGAAGATGTGAAAGTGAGAGAGGAACAATGAGACAGATGTAAGTAGTTGGATATTTAAAGAGTTTAAGAACCTGTCCACTACACGAGGGTCATTAAGGTTGCCTGTCACCTCTTCATTACTAATCAAGAATATTGTAACATAAGCAAACTTTCAGCATATATACACAGGTGTATATATACACCTCACGGTGTATATATCTTCTTGATACTAGTGTGAGAGGAAGAGGAACAAGGCGACAGACTCGATTGTGAGAGAAAAATGAACACTGAGACACAAACATGGGTAGTGATAGACATAAATATGGAGAGAAGATAGGCATGAATAGAAATAGACAAACAAGGAGCGGCGATAGATAGGAACCTTGATTAAAGTCTTGGATGCGTTGAGTCTCGAATTCATAGCGATAGACCTCGCCAAAGATGTACCAAGGAACATACTCTGTCATGACGATCTTGGCGTTCCAGTCGTAGAACTCCTGCAAGTGCGAAGGATCTTAGTATCCTCGGGTCTTTGAATATTACTGATCCTATTACCTACTGATGACACTCTCAGTGCCACTGCACTTCTCTCACTTTTACAGTGCCACTGCACTTCTCTCACTCGCTTGCTACATTGTTATTGTTTAGTTGCGTGCCTGCCGACTGTAACAAACCATACATCGTGCAGTAACATACACCTCCACAGGACTTAATCACTGACAGACGAGAGGAGAGACATGTCTGGTGCTGTCTACTTACCGACTGACTGAAGGCTACTGTAAACTCAATTTTTTCAGTCTCGTTGTCACCAATGGCGATGGTGACGTCGAAGCCAGCGACGGCCTCAGAGTCGTAGGAGAAGTAGTAGGGAACTACGGGAGGGTCGTACTGTGACTTACGGGATTTGCAGTACACGTCGCCTGGTGGCTGAAGTAGAGGGAGAGAGAAAGTGCTCAAGCAAGTGCTCACATTATTTTTTTCGGTAATCAAGGTGTAGCTCCTGGCCTAGTCTTTTAGCTCTTATCGACTGGTTTCACTGGCTTTTTGACCTTTATTGCCCGGTCATACCTTCATTTGAAACTGAGTAGCTTGCATAAGTGCAAGTGTGCATCACTAAATGCCATTGTGATTGAGCCTTACAAGTGTCGGGGGAACTATTGAACCTTGCAAGTGTCAGGGGAACTATTGAACCTTGCAAGTGTCGGGGGAACTATTGAACCTTGCGAGTGTCGGGGGAACTATTGAACCTTGCAAGTGTCGGGGGAACTATTGAACCTTGCAAGTGTCAGGGGAACTATTGAACCTTGCAAGTGTCGGGGGAACTATTGAACCTTGCGAGTGTCGGGGGAACTATTGAACCTTGCAAGTGTCGGGGGAACTATTGAACCTTGCAAGTGTCGGGGGAACTATTGAACCTTGCAAGTGTCGGGGGAACTATTGAACCTTGCAAGTGTCAGGGGAACTATTGAACCTTGCAAGTGTCGGGGGAACTATTGAACCTTGCAAGTGTCGGGGTAACTATTGAACCTTGCAAGTGTCGGGGGAACTATTGAACCTTGCAAGTGTCGGGGGAACTATTGAACCTTGCAAGTGTCGGGGGAACTATTGAACCTTGCAAGTGTCGGGGGAACTATTGAACCTTGCAAGTGTCGGGGGAACTATTGAACCTTGCAAGTGTCGGGGGAACTATTGAACCTTGCAAGTGTCGGGGGAACTATTGAACCTTGCAAGTGTCAGGGGAACTATTGAACCTTGCAAGTGTCGGGGGAACTATTGAACCTTGCAAGTGTCGGGGGAACTATTGAACCTTGCAAGTGTCAGGGGAACTATTGAACCTTGCAAGTGTCGGGGGAACTATTGAACCTTGCAAGTGTCGGGGGAACTATTGAACCTTGCAAGTGTCGGGGGAACTATTGAACCTTGCAAGTGTCGGGGGAACTATTGAACCTTGCAAGTGTCGGGGGAACTATTGAACCTTGCAAGTGTCGGGGGAACTATTGAACCTTGCAAGTGTCGGGGGAACTATTGAACCTTGCAAGTGTCGGGGGAACTATTGAACCTTGCAAGTGTCAGGGGAACTATTGAACCTTGCAAGTGTCAGGGGAACTATTGAACCTTGCAAGTGTCGGGGGAACTATTGAACCTTGCAAGTGTCGGGGGAACTATTGAACCTTGCAAGTGTCGGGGGAACTATTGAACCTTGCAAGTGTCAGGGGAACTATTGAACCTTGCAAGTGTCGGGGGAACTATTGAACCTTGCAAGTGTCGGGGTAACTATTGAACCTTGCAAGTGTCGGGGGAACTATTGAACCTATTCTCACATATTCCTTTAAATAGATTGTCTTTTAATTTGTATCAATCTATCAGCAAAATGTCGGTGGATTATTTTTAGGGAGAACTGAGTCTCTTGTGACCTGAGGGTCACTGCGGTGTGTTGTGTGAAGTGTGACGCGTGACACATGAGAGGGTATATTGGTGGGGGATAAGTGGATGCAAGAATTTACAATACGTGGGAAGTGTCTTACAATACATTGGCAGTATCTCACTATACATGTCCAGTACCTGACCAGTCACTGACTGACCAGTCATTGACTGACCAGTTACTCACCATCAGTTCCTCCAGGCTTGGCCGGAAGTCTCTTAGGACCTCGTAAAAATCGAAGCGCTGCATAACCTCGCGAGTGACGAGAGTGCCGTACTTGCCTGTTGACTGAATCTCCACTGCCACGGGCACGGACGGTCCGTTGCTTGCTACGTGCCAGCTACTTGCTGTGGAAATATGTACGTGAATATATGTGCCTTGATATGTGTAAGCGAATAGGTGGAAACGCACGCACGTGAGGGCGAACAATAGGTAAGTAGGATAGGTGAAGATAATGTGAATATAAAATCTTTTAAACATGTGGAATACAAGCTTAAAAAAATCCCAAGGAAGGATTTGGGATTTAGGAGTCAGGAGAAATCCATGGAAATAATTCACAACCAATTCACAAAATGGAAATGGAAAATAGACGATCTGAAAGTGGATCCAGAGGTCATTGTTAAACCCTGAAGGAACTCAACCATAGTTGGAATCTCTGTTTACTAAATTGACAGTTAGTTGTGAGTTGCTCAATTAAAGTTACTGTGACTTTTTGTTGATAAATGAGCCACAGACAGGACCATACAAAGAAGGTGCTGACCAGACCATACAAATAAGGCACTGGCAGCACCATACAAAGGAGCTACTTACCAGACCAGAAGTACACAAGCTTAACCACGGGCACCCCCTCCTTGTCCGTGATGCAAGCTTGGTATCTGTCGCATTGCATACCTCTGCAGTTTTCTTTTCCCATATACACGTAGTTGTTCTGTGGGCCCCACTCCAGGACACCCATCGTGCCGAAGATGCCGTTGGCACCGATGGCACTCCCGAAGCCGAAGACACTGGACATTTCGTTGACCAGTTCCTTGGTGGTTTTTGCATGGCAAGTCTTCTCTGTGACGGACAGAACGAGAAATGCTTACACTGGTGGGAATATGTAGTTGCTTCTGTAAGTAAAAGGAGCAGCATAAATGATAGGGAGTAGTGGGGCAGTGACTGGACGAATAGAAGAACGTTCCACTAACAGTGACTGCAGGAGGAGGAGAATGGTTGCTGCAGCAGTGACTGGACAAGAAGAATAGTTTCTCAAGCAGTGACTGGACAAGGAGAATGATTGTTGCGGCAGTGACCGAACAAAGAAAATGATTCCTCAGGCAGTGATTGGATAAGGAGAATCAGCTGACACCAATGGGGGTACTAAAAGATTGCTTAACACGAGGAACACTGCGGCATGCCTACTGGCCCATACTAGGCACGTCCTTCTCAAACCCAAACCCACTAACAAAATTATTTGCCCGACCCATTTTCAATGGTACCCAAGGAAGATGAATTAGATCTGGGTGTATACACAACAGACTGACTGACTTGGGTCGCAGTTTTCTTCGCCTGTGTCCTCGCAAGAGGTATCGGTGATGATAATGAGGGATTCGTTCTTGGTCATGTCGTAGTGGACGATCTCCTCCTGCATGTGTGGACGATCATTGACCAAACCCTCTCCTGCAGGAGGAAAGGAGGGAGAGAGTCACATCAGATGATGACGACTGGGAGATGGATTGACAGGATGGAGAGACAGAGAGATGGAAAGGACAGGATGGAGAGACAGATGGAAAGGACAGGATGGAGAGACAGATGGAAAGGACAGGATGGAGAGACAGATGGAAAGGACAGGATGGAGAGACAGAGAGATGGAAAGGACAGGATGGAGAGACAGAGAGATGGAAAGGACAGGATGGAGAGACAGAGATATGGAAAGGACAGGATGGAGAGACAGATGGAAAGGACAGGATGGAGAGACAGAGAGATGGAAAGGACAGGATGGAGAGACAGATGGAAAGGACAGGATGGAGAGACAGATGGAAAGGACAGGATGGAGAGACAGATGAAAAGGACAGGATGGAGAGACAGAGAGATGGAAAGGACAGGATGGAGAGACAGATGGAAAGGACAGGATGGAGAGACAGATGGAAAGGACAGGATGGAGAGACAGATGGAAAGGACAGAATGGAGAGACAGAGAGATGGAAAGGACAGGATGGAGAGACAGAGAGATGGAAAGGACAGGATGGAGAGACAGAGATATGGACAGGACAGGATGGAGAGACAGAGAGATGGGCTGAAAAAGTGACTGAGAGTGAGAGAATGAAGACTGGACTGCGGGTGACAGAGTGAAGTAAGGAGTGTGAAAGAGTGAGAAGGACTGTGAGAGACAGAGAAGGGTGAGAGATGCATGTAGACACACTTGTATAATGGGGGAACTACAACACCTACATCATAATGTATAGAATTAAAAGGATGTATTATAATATCAATAACATCAGATGAGAGCTCCATGTTGCTACAAGATGATCCCAGATTATTGCAGTCACTTGCACCTTTGCAACATGACCCAGGTTTTTATTTTTTGTAAAACTGTAAGGTTCAGAGTCATTAATGGGAGTTCCCTTTACACTGGATCAGAGTCATTAATGGGAGTTCCCTTAACACAGGATCAAAGTCATTAATAGGAGTTCCCTCAACACTGGATCAGAGTCATTAATGGGAGTTCCCTTAACACTTATTCAGAGTCATTAATGGGAGTTCCTTTAACGCTGGTTCAGTCATTAATGGGAGTTCCCTTAACAGTGGATCAGAGTCATTAATGGCAGTTCCCTTAACACTTATTCAGAGTCATTAATGGGAGTTCCTTTAACGCTGGTTCAGTCATTAATGGGAGTTCCCTTAACACTGGATTAGAATCATTAATGGTAGCTCCCTTAACACTGGATCAGAATCATTAATAGTAGCTTCCTTAACACTGGATCAGAATCATTAATGGTAGCTCCCTTAACACTGGATCAGAATCATTAATGGTAGCTCCCTTAACACTGGATCAGAATCATTAATGGTAGCTCCCTTAACACTGGATCAGAATCATTAATGGTAGCTCCCTTAACACTGGATCAGAATCATTAATGGTAGCTCCCTTAACACTGGATCAGAATCATTAATGGTAGCTCCCTTAACACTGGATCAGAATCATTAATGGTAGCTCCCTTAACACTGGATCAGAATCATTAATGGTAGCTCCCTTAACACTGGATCAGAATCATTAATGGTAGCTCCCTTAACACTGGATCAGAATCATTAATGGTAGCTCCCTTAACACTGGATCAGAATCATTAATGGTAGCTCCCTTAACACTGGATCAGAATCATTAATGGTAGCTCCCTTAACACTGGATCAGAATCATTAATGGTAGCTCCCTTAACACTGGATCAGAATCATTAATGGTAGCTCCCTTAACACTGGATCAGAATCATTAATGGTAGCTCCCTTAACACTGGATCAGAATCATTAATGGTAGCTCCCTTAACACTGGATCAGAATCATTAATGGTAGCTCCCTTAACACTGGATCAGAATCATTAATGGTAGCTCCCTTAACACTGGATCAGAATCATTAATGGGAGCTCCCTTAACACTGGATCAGAATCATTAATGGTAGCTCCCTTAACACTGGATCAGAATCATTAATGGTAGCTCCCTTAACACTGGATCAGAATCATTAATGGTAGCTCCCTTAACACTGGATCAGAATCATTAATGGTAGCTCCCTTAACACTGGATCAGAATCATTAATGGTAGCTCCCTTAACACTGGATCAGAATCATTAATGATAGCTCCCTTAACACTGGATCAGAATCATTAATGGTAGCTCCCTTAACACTGGATCAGAATCATTAATGGTAGCTCCCTTAACACTGGATCAGAATCATTAATGGTAGCTCCCTTAACACTGGATCAGAATCATTAATGGTAGCTCCCTTAACACTGGATCAGAATCATTAATGGTAGCTCCCTTAACACTGGATCAGAATCATTAATGGTAGCTCCCTTAACACTGGATCAGAATCATTAATGGTAGCTCCCTTAACACTGGATCAGAATCATTAATGGTAGCTCCCTTAATACTGGATCAGAATCATTAATGGTAGCTCCCTTAACACTGGATCAGAATCATTAATGGTAGCTCCCTTAACACTGGATCAGAATCATTAATGGTAGCTCCCTTAACACTGGATCAGAATCATTAATAGTAGCTTCCTTAACACTGGATCAGAATCATTAATGGTAGCTCCCTTAACACTGGATCAGAATCATTAATGGTAGCTCCCTTAACACTGGATCAGAATCATTAATGGTAGCTCCCTTAACACTGGATCAGAATCATTAGTCAACGGACACCACATCTACATTATTGATAAATTACAATGGCCCAAACAAGTTGGTTCTCTTAAATTTGTGAAACATTTATAAGTACAGTTAAGAGGTTTGTTTATATATTAAAGTGTACTAAGCTAAGAGGACGGTGCCATACACCACTGGGTGCCATACACCACTGGGTGCCATACACCACTGAATCAAAATGTGATTAATTTCTCGTAACAGATAAACTGGGATGGTAAAATAGGCAGTATGAACTTCATCAGTCGATATAAAACTTGATAAATTCCCATTAGGGCGAAACATCGCCTATGTAATGATGGACCTGCTTTACGTGGTTTGTATTCCTTGAAGTGAAACAGTCATTTGATAGATGTGAGGTAGACATATAAACTAGATAACAGAGATTGTTTCAAGCAAGAATGTCAATCGATATCAGTGATAATAAACAATAAAATTAAATTAATAATAATGACGATGATAATTGTAATCCATTTCTATGTTAAATAGTCATTTTCTGTTTTATTTACATATAAAAAGAGCTGTGAACACTTAATGTATCCTGAGATAGTCACGGTATACACACAGAGATGTGTATTTCTCTCAGTGTACACACACTGACAGATTATTTAATAATTCTTTTAGGAGATTAGAGTATTCTTGACTATTGCCTTACCTATATAGGGGTGGAGAAACTTACCTAACTCATAGGCAAGGACGCCTCTGTTGAAGACGCCGTCGAAGGATTCTGTTCCGTAGGCCAGGAACAACTGGTCAGTCATCTGGAGAGCGATCTCCACCTTGGTGGTGAAGGAACGTGGGATGGTAGGCAGGGGATCTGTACGAGAGATGGCCAAGTGAGACGATATTTATACCATGTGATCCTTTCTTCAGGGATATTTGAATAGGCATTGTATTATAATCATAATAATGATAATTATTATTATGTCAATAAGGAAATTGGATCCGTAAGGGATATATCGTAAATGGATGATAGAGGACTTTCGGTTCCTGAATGAAATCTTCATCAGAAGGTAAAAGGTGAATTAAATGGGTTGGAATGAGAGACATAGATATTCATTCTCTCTCTCTCTCTCTCTCTCTCTCTCTCTCTCTCTCTCTCTCTCTCTCTCTCTCTCTCTCTCTGTCTCTATCTATCTATCTCTCTTGTTCCATACACCATACCAGTGTTTGCTGGAGGGTCGTCAGGAGGTAGACAGATCAGATCATCGTTCACAATAGTTCTTCTCATCCTCTGGAACACCTCCTCCCTCTCCTCCTTCGTCATCCTACGGTCGTATCCTGATCTGCCTTCCCCCACGCCCTCCACCACGCCCTCCACCACGCCCTCCAACATCACCAACAGCAACAACGCTGCTAGGGTGTGCCACTGTAGAAGAGAAAGCACAGGTGTGGGAGGGAAGGTGATTTGTCTGAGGTGACACAGTACACTAATTTGCATACATGTCAGGAACATAGTAGTGTGAAGGTACTTAAGTAACAGTGTTAACACAGTCCTGCGAGTTAACATTTACACGCGATGTTAACATTCAATATGCGATGTTAACATTCAACATGCGATGTTAACACTCAACACACGGTGTTAACATTCAACACACGATATTAACATTGAACACACGGTGTTAACATTGAACACACGATGTTAACACTCAACACACGGTGTTAACATTCAACACACGATATTAACATTGAACACACGGTGTTAACATTGAACACACGATGTTAACACTCAACACACGGTGTTAACATTCAACACACGATATTAACATTGAACACACGATGTTAACATTGAACACACGATGTTAACATTCAACACACGATATTAACATTGAACACACGATGTTAACATTGAACACACGATGTTAACATTGAACACACGGTGTTAACATTGAACACACGATGTTAACATTGAACACACGGTGTTAACATTGAACACACGGTGTTAACATTGAACACACGATGTTAACATTGAACACACGGTGTTAACATTCAACACACGATCTTAACATTCAGCACACGATGTTAAAACTGTTGAGCAGTCAGTTTTAACATCAGATTTCCGCAACATTGACAAGAATTTGCGAGAATTTGTTAACAGACATTTAATTTTCCTGTCATCATGTCGTTCAGTGCGCTAAGAGTCGTTCCTTTAACATCATTCTGCTGGACGTTCCACGCATCTAACTTATCATTCACCTGCCGTAACCACACGCGAAACATCGTATCAATCATTTCACCCTGAGCGAAAAGTCAACTAAATGGTAGGATTGTAATAAAGTTGGTAGAATTACCGACAATATGTAAAGTAAAAAGGACACAAGTGCAACTAATGTGACATTTTATTGTGGCAACGTTTCGCTCTCCAGGAGCTTTATCAAGGAGCTTGATAAAGCTCCTGGAGAGCGAAACGTTGCCACAGTAAATGTCACATTAGTTGCACTTGTGTCCTTTTACTTTACATAAATGGTAGGATGTATACACAGTTTTCAGAACAGATATGGTAGGGCTTACGACACCAGGAGATGGTGAATCCTGTAGATGTTACTTTGAGAGGCAGGGCCAGGAGCTGAGGCTCGACCTCTGCTACCTATAATAGGTGAACACATGTGTTCAAACACACACATGACATTATTTATATATATATATATATATATATATATATATTATATATATATATATATATATATATATATATATATATATATATATATATATATATATATATATATATATATATATATATATACATAGCCATGAATACACAAACATGCACACACACGCATACACAGAAAGATCTTGGGGTGAATATAACACCGAACACTTCACCGGAAGCACACATCAACCAAATAACTGCTGCAGCATATGGGCGCCTGGCAAACCTGAGAATAGCGTTCCGATACCTTAGTAAGGAATCATTCAAGACACTGTACACTGTGTACGTCAGGCCCATACTGGTATATGCAGCACCAGACTGAAACTCACACCGGGTCAAGCACGCTAAAAACTTAGAGAAAGTGCAAAGGTTTGCAACAAGGTTAGTTCCAGAGCTAAGAGGTATGTCCTACGAAGAAAGGTTAAGGGAAATCGGCCTGACGACACTAGAGGACAGGAGGGTTAAGGGAGACATGATAACGACATACAAAATACTGCGTGGAATAGATAAGGTGGACAGAGACAGGATGTTCCAGAGAGGGGACACAGAAACAAGGGGTCACAATTGGAAGTTGAAGACTCAGATGAGTCAAAGGGATGTTAGGAAGTATTTGTTCAGTCATAGAGTTGTCAGGAAGTGGAATAGCCTAGCAAGTGAAGTAGTGGAGGCAGGAACCATACATAGTTTTAAGGCGAGGTATGATGAAGCTCATTGATCAGGGAGAGAGAGGATCTATTATTCTTGTGACATGAATAATAGTAGCGTGGCCGTGACGAACTCTAGCTTAAGTCCCTTCACTGCGACGGGCTGAAGTTTTGAGACTCTATGACCGCGGGTTCAACCCGGCCGGGGTATGGTTTGGTTGCAATCGTTTCATTACGATTTCTTGAGTCATGTAAATCCATGTACATATATAAAATAATTTGTATATATAAATCCATGGACACATTAAAAAAATTCACACAAGTAAAACCACAAACACATATGGTAATTTACACACACACACACACACACACACACACACACACACACACACACACACACACACACACACACACACGAACGTACCTTCATCTTAAAGTCTAAAACAGTTTTGTGACCACCAGTGTCAACCCAACTTCAAGAGACTGGGTCAGTTACTCCAGCACGTGTGGTATCCCAGTCAGGTACTAACTGCAACCTCTGTATCTCTCTCTCTCTCTCTCTCTCTCTCTCTCTCTCTCTCTCTCTCTCTCTCTCTCTCTCCTTGGCTCCTCTCTCTCCTCTCTGCTGGTGTGTTATCAGGTGGTGATACAAGTGTGTATCGTCCGCCCCTTCACGCCCTCTGAGATACCCGTCATACAGGACGCCGACCATATCAGCCACAGAGAACGTGTTGATTACGGGTTTACCAACATCAAGGCACCGATATCAAGGTACCAACATCAAGGCACCGACATCAAGGCACCGACATCAAGGTAACAACATTAAGGCTCCGATATCAAGGCATCAACATCGAGGCACCTCTTATTAAAGGATCTAAAATTATAGTGAACCCGTTTCTTAACATATATATATATATATATATATATATATATATATATATATATATATATATATATATATATATATATATATATATATATATATATATATATATAATTAGCTTAGGCTAGGTAAGGTTCGTAATAAGCGGTAGCGAGAACAGAAAATAATAATATGGACGTGAGGGGCGTGTTTGTGTGGGAGTATAATGGTTCTGTGGTCGACTCTATGTTTCTCAACTTGTGACATGAATAAGGTGATCGGCAGATACCGCCAGATACGATCAGTGGAAGCCAGATAGAGCTAGGGGGGGATAGGGATATAGGGCCGAGGTAGGGGGGCGTCTCTCAGCCCTGGCCCTCGTGAACACCTCAGTTCCTCAGCAGTTTTGGTTAAGGCAACACTAACTGTGGCCGACTACATCGTGAACGGTAAAGTTGATGTGTGGAGGGTGGCGGTGCGGACACTTCTCCGTGTTATAGAACCATTCATGGGATAAAATGTCATTTAGAAAGAGTATAGGAAAGTTATTGTTGTCATGCAGAGTTATAGATGTGTGTGACAAACTACCGAATAGAATTTTGGAAAGTAATAATGTAGTCTGCTCTCTCATGCTCCTCTATATAATGCCTTTTCTCGTCAATATAATTCAAAAAGTGCATCCAAAAGTACTTTTTTAATCACTTTTACAAAAAAAAAAAAGAGATGAATTTTATAAGATACTTCACTATTTACAAAGAGAGAGAGACAGAGAGAGAGAGAGAGAGAGAGAGAGAGAGAGAGAGAGAGAGAGAGAGTAGGGAAAGCTAGCTTTTCATTAGCTACCGTAGTCTAGTGAATGTTTAGCCAGTTACCGGGTCATCAGATGATAAAGATACCATTAGAAGACTTCTGTTTCCTGACTAACATAACACCTACACCACCTCAGTCGAGATATTTTAAAGCATCGTCTCTCAACATCAACACTTCATCACTTATGGAATTACAAATATACAATGACAAACACAACCCAACACGCTTCTCAGCATCCATATTTCTCGTGTTTACAGCTGTTGTTTGACCTGAGATGAGGATGCTGTCTCACAGACTGAAGATAATACTGATACTTCTGCTGGTACAGGCGACAGTGTGGGTGCTCTCCTCCACTTCCCCTGGCAGCAGGGCCCATCACTTCACTCACCCTGGCACCAGGGGGCGTCATGTCGGTATGGGTGGCCCCAGTAGGGCCATGGACCCCCGTAAGAGCCGAAACACCAGGCAGAGAGCGGATCTCAACGCTAAAATGGAACTCTACAGGCAGAGGTTCAAGGATGATGAAGGATGTGTCCAGCATCCGTCCCCACCAAACTCTCGTAGGTATAGACAGGGAAGGAGGGAGGGAGAGAGAGGGAGGGAAGGAAGGAGGGACAGAGAGGCAGGGAAGAAGGGCGGGAGAGAGAGGGAGGGAAGGAGGGAGCGATGCAGGAAAAACAAGCAGACAAGTAGTGAAAATGGGAAGGAGGGATTTATGAAATGAGGTAAGCAAAGAAGGAGAATGTGTCCATCACACGTCCCTACTTAAGTCAAGTACAGGAGAAACAGGAAAGCAGCGAAATACAAGTAGCAAAAGAGGGAGGGTAAAAAATAAAGGATGAAGGGAGAGAGGGTAAAAATATTTAGGGGGAGAAAATGGAAGAGATGGAAATAAAGGAAGATATGAGGATAAGAATGAGAAAAATAATGAATTGAAAACGGGTTGAAAGGCGTTGGTATCTGACGTTATTTCTTGTATGTATATAAGAGTAGCATCAATAATAACAAATAGAATTTTATTTATTATTAAATTCATGTGGAAGCGGTAAGACCGTAAGGGTCACATGCTAGCCAGGGTGTATGAGGCAGTCAGACCTGATCCAGGAAAGGGGATGTTAGCTTCAGTTTTATGGATCAAGATACCTTCACCAGCATCAAAGACTATTGATCAAGTAACTTGTTGGTGTTCCATCACAGCAACGCTGCCGACGGTGCCAGACTCGTTCATTACGGAGCTGGAGATCTCCTTCCTTAACACTGAGTTACAGTACGTTATGTATGGACAAGAAATGTACAATGGAATCGAGCAGCGTGGAGTACTTGATTACTATTTAGGTGAGTACATCAGTCTATTCACGTGAGTACTTTAGACTCCCTCTCGTTGTAACTTAACAAATCTCAATTGCTTCGCCTTGCCATCTCTTCCTGCTGCTGCTTCTCCTCCTCTTCTTCCTTCTCTTTCTTCCTGTCGTGCTAATTCGTTTTCTCCTATGAATAAATCACCATTACCTCCTATTACGTTACCAATCATCGTAAGTGTCTCTGCTGCCTGTCCCTCATACACCAGTGTCTCTGCTGCCTGTCCCTCATACACCAGTGTCTCTGCTGCCTGTCCCTCATACACCAGTGTCTCTGCTGCCTGTCCCTCATACACCAGTGTCTCTGCTGCCTGTCCCTCATACACCAGTGTCTCTGCTGCCTGTCCCTCATACACCAGTGTCTCTGCTGCCTGTCCCTCATACACCAGTGTCTCTGCTGCCTGTCCCTCATACACCAGTGTCTCTGCTGCCTGTCCCTCATACACCAGTGTCTCTGCTGCCTGTCCCTCATACACCAGTGTCTCTGCTGCCTGTCCCTCATATACCATCGTCTCTGCTACCTGTCCCTCATACACCAGTGTCTCTGCTGCCTGTCCCTCATACACCAGTGTCTCTGCTGCCTGTCCCTCATACACCAGTGTCTCTGCTGCCTGTCCCTCATACACCAGTGTCTCTGCTGCCTGTCCCTCATATACCATCGTCTCTGCTACCTGTCCCTCATACACCAGTGTCTCTGCTGCCTGTCCCTCATACACCAGTGTCTCTGCTACCTGTCCCTCATACACCAGTGTCTCTGCTGCCTGTCCCTCATACACCAGTGTCTCTGCTGCCTGTCCCTCATACACCAGTGTCTCTGCTGCCTGTCCCTCATACACCAGTGTCTCTGCTGCCTGTCCCTCATACACCAGTGTCTCTGCTGCCTGTCCCTCATACACCAGTGTCTCTGCTGCCTGTCCCTCATACACCAGTGTCTTTGCTGCCTGTCCCTCATACACCAGTGCCTCTGCTGCCTGTCCCTCATACACCAGTGTCTCTGCTGCCTGTCCCTCATACACCAGTGTCTCTGCTGCCTGTCCCTCATACACCAGTGTCTCTGCTGCCTGTCCCTCATACACCAGTGTCTCTGCTGCCTGTCCCTCATACACCAGTGTCTCTGCTGCCTGTCCCTCATACACCAGTGTCTCTGCTGCCTGTCCCTCATACACCAGTGTCTCTGCTGCCTGTCCCTCATACACCAGTGTCTCTGTTGCCTGTCCCTCATACACCAGTGTCTCTGCTGCCTGTCCCTCATACACCAGTGTCTCTGCTGCCTGTCCCTCATACACCAGTGTCTCTGCTGCCTGTCCCTCATACACCAGTGTCTCTGCTGCCTGTCCCTCATACACCAGTGTCTCTGCTGTCTGTCCCTCATACACCAGTGTCTCTGCTGCCTGTCCCTCATACACCAGTGTCTCTGCTGCCTGTCCCTCATACACCAGTGTCTCTGCTGCCTGTCCCTCATACACCAGTGTCTCTGCTGCCTGTCCCTCATACACCAGTGTCTCTGCTGCCTGTCCCTCATACACCAGTGTCTCTGCTGTCTGTCCCTCATACACCAGTGTCTCTGCTGCCTGTCCCTCATACACCAGTGTCTCTGCTGCCTGTCCCTCATACACCAGTGTCTCTGTGTCATCAGTGTCTCTGCTGCCTGTCCCTCATACACCAGTGTCTCTGCTGCCTGTCCCTCATACACCAGTGTCTCTGCTGCCTGTCCCTCATACACCAGTGTCTCTGCTGCCTGTCCCTCATACACCAGTGTCTCTGCTGCCTGTCCCTCATACACCAGTGTCTCTGCTACCTGTCCCTCATACACCAGTGTCTCTGCTGCCTGTCCCTCATACACCAGTGTCTCTGCTGTCCCTCATACACCTGTCCCTCATACACCAGTGACTCTGCTGCCTGTCCCTCATACACCAGTGTCTCTGCTGCCTGTCCCTCATACACCACACCAGTGTCTCTGCTACCTGTCCCTCATACACCAGTGTCTCTGCTGCCTGTCCCTCATACACCAGTGTCTCTGCTGCCTGTCCCTCATACACCAGTGTCTCTGCTGCCTGTCCCTCATACACCAGTGTCTCTGCTGCCTGTCCCTCTCATACACCAGTGTCTCTGCTGCCTGTCCCTCATACACCAGTGTCTGCTACCTGTCCCTCATACACCAGTGTCTCTGCTGCCTGTCCCTCATACACCAGTGTCTCTGCTGCCTGTCCCTCATACACCAGTGTCTCTGCTACCTGTCCCTCATACACCAGTGTCTCTGCTGCCTGTCCCTCATACACCAGTGTCTCTGCTGCCTGTCCCTCATACACCAGTGTCTCTGCTGCCTGTCCCTCATACACCAGTGTCTCTGCTGCCTGTCCCTCATACACCAGTGTCTCTGCTGCCTGTCCCTCATACACCAGTGTCTCTGCTGCCTGTCCCTCATACACCAGTGTCTCTGCTACCTGTCCCTCATACACCAGTGTCTCTGCTGCCTGTCCCTTATACACCAGTGTCTCTGCTGCCTGTCCCTCATACACCAGTGTCTCTGCTGCCTGTCCCTCATACACCAGTGTCTCTGCTGCCTGTCCCTCATACACCAGTGTCTCTGCTGCCTGTCCCTCATACACCAGTGTCTCTGCTGCCTGTCCCTCATACACCAGTGTCTCTGCTGCCTGTCCCTCATACACCAGTGTCTCTGCTACCTGTCCCTCATACACCAGTGTCTCTGCTACTTGTCCCTCATACACCAGTGTCTCTGCTACCTGTCCCTCATACACCAGTGTCTATGCTGCCTGTCCCTCATACACCAGTGTCTCTGCTGCCTGTCCCTCACACACCAGTGTCTCTGCTACCTGTCCCTCATACACCAGTGTCTCTGCTGACTGACCCTCATACACCAGTGTCTCTGCTGCCTGTCCCTCATACACCAGTGTCTCTGCTACCTGTCCCTCATACACCAGTATCTCTGCTGCCTGTCCCTCATACACCAGTGTCTCTGCTGCCTGTCCCTCATACACCAGTGTCTCTGCTACCTGTCCTTCATACACCAGTGTCTCTGCTACCTGTCCCTCATACACCAGTGTCTCTGCTACCTGTCCCTCATACACCAGTGTCTCTGCTGCCTGTCCCTCATACACCAGTGTCTCTGCTGCCTGTCCCTCATACACCAGTGTCTCTGCTGCCTGTCCCTCATACACCAGTGTCTCTGCTGCCTGTCCCTCATACACCAGTGTCTCTGGTACCTGTCCCTCATACACCAGTGTCTCTGCTGCCTGTCCCTCATACACCAGTGTCTCTGCTGCCTGTCCCTCATACACCAGTGTCTCTGCTACCTGTCCCTCATACACCAGTGTCTCTGCTACCTGTCCCTCATACACCAGTGTCTCTGCTACCTGTCCCTCATACACCAGTGTCTCTGCTACCTGTCCCTCATACACCAGTGTCTCTGCTACCTGTCCCTCATACACCAGTGTCTCTGCTACCTGTCCCTCATACACCAGTGTCTCTGCTGCCTGTCCCTCATACACCAGTGTCTCTGCTGCCTGTCCCTCATACACCAGTGTCTCTGCTGCCTGTCCCTCATACACCAGTGTCTCTGCTGCCTGTCCCTCATACACCAGTGTCTCTGCTGCCTGTCCCTCATACACCAGTGTCTCTGCTGCCTGTCCCTCATACACCAGTGTCTCTGCTACCTGTCCCTCATACACCAGTGTCTCTGCTGCCTGTCCCTCATACACCAGTGTCTCTGCTGTCTGTCCCTCATACACCAGTGTCTCTGCTACCTGTCCCTCATACACCAGTGTCTCTGCTGCCTGTCCCTCATACACCAGTGTCTCTGCTGTCTGTCCCTCATACACCAGTGTCTCAACACAGCTTTCTCTTCCTCGCAATGGTATTTATTATAGCTGTCATGAGTGGTGGCTGTCATCACCACAGGCTGTCATTGTCATGAGTGGTGACTGTCATTACCACAGGCTGTCAGTGTCATGAGTGGTGACTGTCATTACCACAGGCTGTCAGTGTCAGGAGTGGTTGCTGTCATTACCACAAGCTGTCAGTGTCAGGAGTGGTGGCTGTCATTACAACAGGCTGTCAGTGTCAGGAGTTGTGGCTGTCATTACCACAGGCTGTCAGTGTCATGAGTGGTGGCTGTCATTACCACAGGCTGTCAGTGTCAGGAGTGGTGGCTGTCATTACCACAGGCTGTCAGTGTCAGGAGTGGTGGCTGTCATTACCACAGGCTGTCAGTGTCAGGAGTGATGACTGTCATCACCACAGGCTGTCAGTGTCATGAGTGGTGGCTGTCATTACCACAGGCTGTCAGTGTCAGGAGTGGTGGCTGTCATTACCACAGGCAGTCAGTGTCAGGAGTGGTGACTGTCATTACCACAGGCTGTCAGTGTCAGGAGTGGTGACTGTCATCACCACAGGCTGTCATTGTCATGAGTGGTGACTGTCATTACCACAGGCTGTCAGTGTCATGAGTGGTGACTGTCATTACCACAGGCTGTCAGTGTCAGGAGTGGTGGCTGTCATTACCACAGGCTGTCAGTGTCAGGAGTGGTGACTGTCATCCCCACAGGCTTTCGGAGTCATGAGTGGTGATTGTCATTACCACAGGCTGTCAGTGTCATGAGTGGTGACTGTCATTACCACAGGCTGTCAGTGTCATGAGTGGTGGCTGTCATTACCACAGGCTGTCAGTGTCATGAGTGGTGACTGTCATCACAACAGGCTGTCAGTGTCATGAGTGGTGACTGTCATTACCACAGGCTGTCAGTGTCAGGAGTGGTGACTGTCATCACCACAGGCTGTCATTGTCATGAGTGTTGACTGTCATTACCACAGGCTGTCAGTGTCATGAGTGGTGACTGTCATTACCACAGGCTGTCAGTGTCAGGAGTGGTGGCTGTCATTACCACAGGCTGTCAGTGTCAGGAGTGGTGGCTGTCATTACCACAGGCTGTCAGTGTCAGGAGTGGTGGCTGTCATTACCACAGGCTGTCGGTGTCATGAGTGATGACTGTCATTACCACAGGCTGTCAGTGTCATGAGTGGTGACTCTCATTACCATAGGCTGTCAGTGTCATGAGTGGTGACTGTCATCACCACAGGCTGTCAGTGTCATGAGTGGTGACTGTCATTACCACAGGCTGTCAGTGTCAGGAGTGGTGACTGTCATCACCACAGGCTGTCATTGTCATGAGTGGTGACTGTCATTACCACAGGCTGTCAGTGTCATGAGTGGTGACTGTCATTACCACAGGCTGTCAGTGTCATGAGTGGTGACTGTCATTACCACAGGCTGTCAGTGTCAGGAGTGGTGGCTGTCATTACCACAGGCTGTCAGTGTCATGAGTGGTGGCTGTCATTACCATAGGCTGTCAGTGTCATGAGTGGTGACTGTCATTACCACAAGCTGTCAGTGTCATGAGTGGTGACGTCATTACCACAGGCTGTCAGTGTCATGAGTGGTGACTATCATCACCACAGGCTGTCAGTGTCATGAGTGGTGACTGTCATTACCACAGGCTGTCAGTGTCATGAGTGGTGACTGTCATTACCACAGGCTGTCAGTGTCATGAGTGGTGGCTGTCATTACCACAGGCTGTCAGTGTCATGAGTGGTGACTGTCATCACAACAGGCTGTCAGTGTCATGAGTGGTGACTGTCATTACCACAGGCTGTCAGTGTCAGGAGTGGTGACTGTCATCACCACAGGCTGTCATTGTCATGAGTGTTGACTGTCATTACCACAGGCTGTCAGTGTCATGAGTGGTGACTGTCATTACCACAGGCTGTCAGTGTCAGGAGTGGTGGCTGTCATTACCACAGGCTGTCAGTGTCAGGAGTGGTGGCTGTCATTACCACAGGCTGTCAGTGTCAGGAGTGGTGGCTGTCATTACCACAGGCTGTCGGTGTCATGAGTGATGACTGTCATTACCACAGGCTGTCAGTGTCATGAGTGGTGACTCTCATTACCATAGGCTGTCAGTGTCGTGAGTGGTGACTGTCATCACCACAGGCTGTCAGTGTCATGAGTGGTGACTGTCATTACCACAGGCTGTCAGTGTCAGGAGTGGTGACTGTCATCACCACAGGCTGTCATTGTCATGAGTGGTGACTGTCATTACCACAGGCTGTCAGTGTCATGAGTGGTGACTGTCATTACCACAGGCTGTCAGTGTCATGAGTGGTGACTGTCATTACCACAGGCTGTCAGTGTCAGGAGTGGTGGCTGTCATTACCACAGGCTGTCAGTGTCATGAGTGGTGGCTGTCATTACCATAGGCTGTCAGTGTCATGAGTGGTGACTGTCATTACCACAAGCTGTCAGTGTCATGAGTGGTGACGTCATTACCACAGGCTGTCAGTGTCATGAGTGGTGACTATCATCACCACAGGCTGTCAGTGTCATGAGTGGTGACTGTCATTACCACAGGCTGTCAGTGTCATGAGTGGTGACTGTCATCACCACAGGCTGTCAGTGTCATGTGTGGTGACTATCATCACCACAGGCTGTCAGTGTCATGAATGGTGACTGTCATTACCACAGGCTGTCAGGGTCAGGAGTGGTGACTGTCATTACCACAGGCTGTCAGTGTCATGAATGGTGACTGTCATTACCACAGGCTGTCAGTGTCATGAGTGGTGACTATCATCACCACAGGCTGTCAGTGTCATGAGTGGCGGCTGCCATCACCACAGGCTGTCAGTGTCATGAGTGGTGACTATCATCACCACAGGCTGTCAGTGTCAGGAGTGGCGGCTGCCATCACCACAGGCTGCAGGTAAGCCTAGTTGTAAATGATACGTGGAAACGGATAAATTGTGGATAGTGGCACTTGTATTTTAAAAGGGTATCAGAAGGATGGTATCAGAAGGAGGGTATCAGAAGGATGGTATCAGAAGGAAGGTATCAGAAGGAGGGTATCAGAAGGATGGTATCAGAAGGATGGTATCAGAAGGATGGTATCAGAAGGAGGGTATCAGAAGGATGGTATCAGAAGGATGGTATCAGAAGGAAGGTATCAGAAGGAGGGTATCAGAAGGATGGTATCAGAAGGATGGTATCAGAAGGATGGTATCAGAAGGAGGGTATCAGAAGGATGGTATCAGAAGGATGGTATCAGAAGGATGGTATCAGAAGGAGGGTATCAGAAGGATGGTATCAGAAGGATGGTATCAGAAGGAAGGTATCAGAAGGAGGGTATCAGAAGGAGGGTATCAGAAGGATGGTATCAGAAGGATGGTATCAGAAGGAGGGTATCAGAAGGATGGTATCAGAAGGATGGTATCAGAAGGATGGTATCAGAAGGATGGTATCAGAAGGATGGTATCAGAAGGAGGGTATCAGAAGGATGGTATCAGAAGGATGGTATCAGAAGGATGGTATCAGAAGGATGGTATCAGAAGGATGGTATCAGAAGGATGGTATCAGAAGGAGGGTATCAGAAGGATGGTATCAGAAGGATGGTATCAGAAGGATGGTATCAGAAGGATGGTATCAGAAGGATGGTATCAGAAGGAGGGTATCAGAAGGAGGGTATCAGAAGGATGGTATCAGAAGGATGGTATCAGAAGGATGGTATCAGAAGGATGGTATCAGAAGGATGGTATCAGAAGGAAGGTATCAGAAGGATGGTATCAGAAGGATGGTATCAGAAGGATGGTATCAGAAGGATGGTATCAGAAGGAGGGTATCAGAAGGAGGGTATCAGAAGGATGGTATCAGAAGGATGGTATCAGAAGGAGGGTATCAGAAGGATGGTATCAGAAGGATGGTATCAGAAGGATGGTATCAGAAGGATGGTATCAGAAGGATGGTATCAGAAGGATGGTATCAGAAGAATGTTATCAGAAGGATGATATCAGAAGGAGGGTATCAGAAGGAGGGTATCAGAAGGATGGTATCAGAAGGATGATATCAGAAGGAGGGTATCAGAAGGAGGGTATCAGAAGGATGGTATCAGAAGGATGGTATCAGAAGGATGGTATCAGAAGAATGTTATCAGAAGGATGATATCAGAAGGAGGGTATCAGAAGGAGGGTATCAGAAGGATGGTATCAGAAGGATGGTATTAGAAGGATGGAATCAGATGGATGGTATCAGAAGGATGGTATCAGAAGGAGGGTATCAGAAGGAGGGTATCAGAAGGAGGGTATCAGAAGGAGGGTATCAGAAGGAGGGTATCAGAAGAAGGGTATCAGAAGGATGGTATCAGAAGGAGGGTATCAGAAGGAAGGTATCAGAAGGATGGTATCAGAAGGATGGTATCAGAAGGAGGGTATCAGAAGGAGGGTATCAGAAGGATGGTATCAGAAGGATGGTATCAGAAGAATGTTATCAGAAGGATGATATCAGAAGGAGGGTATCAGAAGGAGGGTATCAGAAGGATGGTATCAGAAGGATGGTATTAGAAGGATGGAATCAGATGGATGGTATCAGAAGGATGGTATCAGAAGGAGGGTATCAGAAGGAGGGTATCAGAAGTATGGTATCAGAAGGATGTTATCAGAAGGATGGTATCAGAAGGAGGGTATCAGAAGGAGGGTATCAGAAGGAAGGTATCAGAAGGACGGTATCGGAAGGGTGGTATCAGAAGGATGGTATCAGAAGGAGAGTATCAGAAGGAGGGTATCAGAAGGATGGTATCAGAAGGATGGTATCAGAAGGATGGTATCAGATGGATGGCATCAGAAGGATGGTATCAGAAAGATGGTATCAGGAGGGTATCAGAAGGATGGTATCAGAAGGAGGGTATCAGAAGGAAGGTATCAGAAGGAGGGCATCAGAAGGAGGGTATCAGAAGGAGGGTATCAGAAGGAAGGTATCAGAAGGATGGTATCAGAAGGAGGGTATCAGAAGGAAGGTATCAGAAGGAGGGTATCAGAAGGAGGGTATCAGAAGGAGGGTATCAGAAGGGTGGTATCAGAAGGATGGAATCAGATGGATGGTATCAGAAGGATGGTATCAGAAGGATGGTATCAGAAGGAGGGTATCAGAAGGAAGGTATCAGAAGGATGGTATCAGAAGGAGGGTATCAGAAGGAAGGTATCAGAAGGAGGGTATCAGAAGGAGGGTATCAGAAGGAGGGTATCAGAAGGAGGGTATCAGAAGGATGGTATCAGAAGGATAGTATCAGAAGGAGGGTATCAGAAGGATGGTATCAGAAGGAGGGTATCAGAAGGAGGGTATCAGAAGGAAGGTATCAGAAGGAGGGTATCAGAAGGAGGGTATCAGAAGGAGGGTATCAGAAGGAGGGTATCAGAAGGATGGTATCAGAAGGATAGTATCAGAAGGAGGGTATCAGAAGGATGGTATCAGAAGGAGGGTATCAGAAGGAGGGTATCAGCATGAAGGTATGAGAAGGAGGGTATCAGAAGGAGGGCATCAGAGGGATGGTATCAGGAGGGTATCAGAAAGGAGTATCGGACGAATAGTATCATAAGGAGAGTATCGGAAGGTGGGTATCAGAAAGACGATATAAAAAGGATGGGTATCAGAATAAGAGTAATAGAAGGATGTTATTAGAAAGAGGGAATCAGAGAGGGTATCAGTAGGAGGGGTATTAGTAGAAGGGGTATCAGTAGGAGGGGTATCAGGAGGGGTATCAGTAGGCGGGTATCAGTAGGAGTGCATCATAAGACGAGTATCAGTAGGATGGGTATTAGTAGGAAGGATATCAGTAGGAGGGGTATCAGAAGGAGGGGTATCGGAAGGAGGGGTAACAGGAGGAGTATCAGTAGGAGAGATATCACAAGGAGGGGTATCAGTAGGAGGGGTATCAGAAGGAAGGGTATCAGAAGGAGAGGTATTAGGAGGGGTATCAGGAGGAGTATCAGTAGGAGAGATATCACAAGGAGGGGTATCAGTAGGAGGGGTATCAGAATAAGGGGTATCAGGAGGAGAGGTATTAGGATGGGTATCAGTAGGAGGTTTATCAGAAGGAGGGGTATCAGAGGTACATAATGGGTGTAGGGACTGTACCTCAACATTACAGAGGTACATAATGGGTGTAGGGACTGTACCTCAACATTACAGAGGTACATAATGGGTGTAGGGACTGTACCTCAACATTACAGAGGTACATAATGGGTGTAGGGACTGTACCTCAACATTACAGAGGTACATAATGGGTGTAGGGACAGGGCAGCAAAGTTCTGATAGCTGAACAAGTTATAATTACAATAAACTCTTGGTTCACCTTTGTAACAGCGGAAGGAATGATTGAACATCGTCCATTTCTGCTGGCTGAGTTGATGCATTACAACATCCTCCTGGACGAAGCTCTCTTTATCATCACCAACGACGGATGTGAGGCTGTTGGTCTCCAGGACTGTGACACAAGTACGTACCTCACACACGTACACACACGTACACACACGTGCACACACGTGCACACACACACACACACACACACACACACACACACACACACACACACACACACACACACACACACACACACACACACACATACACACGTATACACACACACACACAACAAACAGGACAAGTATCTATCGACAAATGCCTTTGACAACTGATAACTAAGAAACTTGCTAATTAA
>NW_027195263.1:52500-142500 GCF_038502225.1 Cherax quadricarinatus
AAGTACAACGGTGCCTCCGTCCAGGAGGTCATGGTACGTTATGACTTCTTTGACTTCAGACGAGACTGGGTGCCATCACGAGACGAACTGGAGGTGACTTCATTATTATTATTATTATTACTATTATTATTATTATTATTATTATTATTATTATTATTATTATTATTATTATTATTATTATTGTTATTATTATTATTATTATTATTATTATTATTATTATTATTATTATTAGTTATTATTAGTGTTATTATTAATTATTATTAATGATTATTATCATTATTATTGTTATTACTATTATTATTATTATTATCATTATCATTATTGCCATTATTATTATTATCATTATTATTATACTTAGAGGGGAAGATTAAATCTGTAGAGGTAATAAAGTGCCTGGGGAATGGGAGGTGATCAGGTTTGATCCAAGGAAGGAAAATGTAGCTTCAGTTCTTTGGATCAAAAGCCATCCACCACCACCCACATGGATCCCTTAAGGGATCCGTCACACCTACAAATCCCTATAGATGTTTTTTCACTCCGGGCCTGTGTATCTCTCTCTCTCTCTCTCTCTCTCTCTCTCTCTCTCTCTCTCTCTCTCTCTCTCTCTCTCTCTCTCTCTCTCTCTCTCTCTTTCTCACCTGAGCATCATTACAAGTATCTCTCTCTCTCTCTCACCTGTGCATCATTACAAAAGTCTTTCTCTCTCTCTCACTTACACAGCCTCCGGCTAATGTTTACTGCGCTGGCCGGAAGACTTACATAGACCCTCCCCAGGCAGTTCCCTTCTTCTTCTACAACACAGAAGTAGTGGTTAGTGTGGATATTGCCTTCCCAGACGGTGATAACCAGACCACACCTTTCAAGTTCAGCCTCCTCTACCCCACGAAGGTAAGTCATAGCATCCTCTACCCCACGAAGGTAAGTCATAGCATCCTCTACCCCACGAAGGTAAGTCACAGCATCCTCTATCCCACGAAGGTAAGTCACAGCATCCTCTACCCCACGAAGGTAAGTCACCGCATCCTCTACCCCACGAAGGTAAGTCACAGCATCCTCTACCCCACGAAGGTAAGTCACAGCATCCTCTACCCCACGAAGGTAAGCCACAGCATCCTCTACCCCACGAAGGTAAGCCAGAGCATCCTGTACCCCACGAAGGTAAGTCACAGCATCCTTTACCCCACGAAGGTAAACCAGAGCATCCTCTACCCCACGAAGGTAAGCCAGAGCATCCTCTACCCCACGAAGGTAAGCCAGAGCATCCTCTACCCCACGAAGGTAAGTCACAGCATCCTCTACCCCACGAAGGTAAGTCACAGCATCCTCTACCCCACGAAGGTAAGTCACAGCATCCTCTACCCCACGAAGGTAAGCCACAGCATCCTCTACCCCACGAAGATAAGCCACAGCATCCTCTACCCCACGAAGATAAGCCACAGCATCCTCTACCCCACGAAGATAAGCCACAGCATCCTCTACCCCACGAAGATAAGCCACAGCATCCTCTACCCCACGAAGATAAGCCACAGCATCCTCTACCCCACGAAGGTAAGAATCACATCCATACTGAAATAGATATTTTTTTAGTTCAGATTTTCTTTTGGTAGCCACTTGACATTTCTGAGTCTCGTCAAATACTCTGATCTTCAAGAATAAAGGTGATTTGACCTGACCATCCGCTTTGACCTCCCTTTCTTTATATTTCTCTTCCATAATTTTCTCACCTGTGACTTAATAATAGTCTACGACGAATCGAAACATAGCTGTCATCATTTCTATTTTGCTGAATAACTGAGGCAATCTAGTTCTTAAAACGACCAGGTGAGAGATGCATCAGCGTTCCACTGCAGTCTGACTAGCACCTCAGTGGCCTCCCAGAATCAATACCAGAAACCAATTCATGATGAGAATCTTTTTCATGGCTGACGAAGAAACGTTCAGGGTCATGATCAACTGTATAAGACAGTCCGTGTACTACCAATCATATCCTTAATAAACAGATAACTCGCGCATAGGAGAGAGGAGCTTACGACGATGCTTCGGTCCGTCTCGGACCATTCACAGTCACATTGTGACTTTGTGTATTGTTCCAGTCATGGAATTGTGCCTTAGTGTTCATAACCTTAGGTGGTTTGTCACCTTGATGTCATTACGGAAGTGACCTCACCTTCCGCCAACCTCATACACGATTAATTGATGTCATAAACAGGTGTATACACACTTACCTAAGCTCTGGTTAACGTAAAATAGGTGTTAAGAATTCTCTTGTTTACCATTTACCTCTAAGTAGGTATCCCTTTTTTCATCACACAATTGAACCCGTGTGTTACCTATCCACACACCCCTGAACACGTGTGCTACCTACCCACACACCCCTGAACACGTGTGTTACCTACCCACACACCCCAGAACACGTGTGCTACCTACCCACACACCCCAGAACACGTGTGCTACCTACCCACACACCCCAGAACACGTGTGCTACCTACCCACACCCCCCTGAACACGTGTCTTGGTCTAACTCTGGCAGGTGTGGTATGACTGGACGATGAAAATCACCAAGAAAGAGTTTGTTCCCATCACCGTCTTCAACAGCACAAGACGTTATGAGAACTACACCACCGTCATCCATGAGTTTAACCAAGGTAAGTGTGACCCTGCTGGTGTGACCCTGCTGGTGTGACCCTGCTGGTGTGACCCTGCTGGTGTGACCCTGCTGGTGTGACCCTGCTGGTGTGACCCTACTGGTGTGACCCTGCTGGTGAACGTGACCATGTTGGTGTGATCCTGCTGATGTGACCCTGCTGGTGTGACCCTGCTGGTGTGACCCTGCTGGTGTGACCCTGCTGGTGTGACCCTGCTGGTGAGTGTGACCCTGCTGGTGTGACCCTGCTGGTGAGTGTGACCCTGCTGGTGTGACCCTGCTGGTGTGACCCTGCTGGGGTGACCCTGCTGGTGATTGTGACCCTGCTGGTGACTGTGACCCTGCTGGTGTGACCCTGCTGGTGTGACCCTGTTGGTGTGACCCTGCTGGTGTGACCCTGCTGGTGACTGTAACCCTGCTGGTGAGTGTGACCCTGCTGGTTTGACCCTGATGGTGTGACCCTGCTGGTGTGACCCTGCTGGTGTGACCCTGCTGGTGACTGTAACCCTGCTGGTGAGTGTGACCCTGCTGGTGAGTGTGACCCTGCTGGTGACTGTGACCCTGCTGGTGAGTGTGACCATGTTGGTGTGATCCTGCTGGTGTGACCCTGCTGGTGAACGTGACCATGTTGGTGTGATCCTGCTGATGTGACCCTGCTGGTGTGACGTTGCTGGTGTGACCCTGCTGGTGTGACCCTGCTGGTGAGTGTGACCCTGCTGGTGAGTGTGACCCTGCTGGTGTGACCCTGCTGGTGAGTGTGACCCTGTTGGTGTGGCCCTTCTGGTGTGACTCTGCTGGTGTGACCCTGCTGGTGAGTGTGACCCTGCTGGTGAGTGTGACCCTGCTGGTGAGTGTGACCCTGCTGGTGACTGTGACCCTGCTGGTGACTGTGACCCTGCTGATGAGTGTGACCACACTGGTGAGTGTGTCCTTGCTGGTGACTGTTACCCTGCTGGTGAGTGTGACCCTGCTGGTGAGTGTGACCCTGCTGGTGAATGTGACCCTGCTGGTAAATGTGACCCTACTGGTGTGATCCTGCTGGTGAGTGTGGCCCTGCTGGTGTGACCCTGCTGGTGAATGTGACCTTGCTGGTGAGTGTGACTCTGCTGGTGTGGCCCTGATGGTGACTGTGACCCTGCTGATGAAAGTGATCCTGCTGGTGTGACCCTACTGGTGAGTGTGTCCCTGCTGGTGTCTGTTACCCTGCTGGTGAGTGTGACCCTGCTGGTGACTGTGACCCTGCTGGTGAGTGTGACTCTGCTGGTGAGTGTGACTCTGCTGGTGAGCGTGGCCCTGCTGGTGCGATCCTGCTGGTGCGACCCTGCTGGTGAGTGTGACCCTGCAGGTGAATATGGCTCTAGTGTGGCCCTGCTGCTGTGGCCACCTTGAAGTGTGTCAAGTGTTAGCGGGCTGTTAGTTGTGGACAGTAGCAACACTGGTTGGTGGTGTTAGTGGATAGCAGCAACACTGGTTGGTGGTGCTAGTGGTGGATAGTAGCAACACTGGTTGGTGGTGTTAGTGGATAGCAGCAACACTGGTTGGTGGTGTTAGTGGTGGACAGTAGCAACACTGGTTGGTGGTGTTAGTGGATAGCAGCAACACTGGTTGGTGGTGTTAGTGGTGGACAGTAGCAACACTGGTTGGTGGTGTTAGTGGTGGACAGTAGCAACACTGGTTGGTGGTGTTAGTGGTGGACAGTAGCAACACTGGTTGGTGGAGTTAGTGGTGGATAGTAGCAACACTGGTTGGTGGTGTTAGTGGTGGATAGTAGCAACACTGGTTGGTGGTGATAGTGGTGGACAGTAGCAACACTGGTTGGTGGTGTTAGTGGTGGATAGTAGCAACACTGGTTGGTGGTGTTAGTGGTGGATAGTAGCAACACTGGTTGGTGGTGTTAGTGGTGGACAGTAGCAACACTGGTTGGTGGTGTTAGTGGTGGATAGTAGCAACACTGGTTGGTGGTGTTAATGGTGGATAGTAGCAACACTGGTTGGTGGTGTTAGTGGTGGATAGTAGCAACACTAGTTGGTGGTGTTAGTGGTGGATAGCAGCAACACTGGTTGATGGTGTTAGTGGTGGACAGTAGCAACACTGGTTGGTGGTGTTAATGGTGGACAGTAGCAACACTGGTTGGTGGTGTTAGTGGTGGATAGTAGCAACACTGGTTGGTGGTGTTAGTGGTGGACAGTAGCAACACTGGTTGGTGGTGTTAGTGGTGGATAGTAGCAACACTGGTTGGTGGTGTTAATGGTGGATAGTAGCAACACTGGTTGGTGGTGTTAGTGGTGGATAGTAGCAACACTAGTTGGTGGTGTTAGTGGTGGATAGCAGCAACACTGGTTGATGGTGTTAGTGGTGGACAGTAGCAACACTGGTTGGTGGTGTTAATGGTGGACAGTAGCAACACTGGTTGGTGGTGTTAGTGGTGGATAGTAGCAACACTGGTTGGTGGTGTTAGTGGTGGATAGTAGCAACACTGGTTGGTGGTGTTAGTGGTGGATAGTAGCAACACTGGTTGGTGGTGTTAGTGGTGGATAGTAGCAACACTGGTTGGTGGTGTTAATGGTGGATAGTAGCAACACTGGTTGGTGGTGTTAGGGGTGGATAGTAGCAACACTGGTTGGTGGTGTTAGTGGTGGATAGTAGCAACACTGGTTGATGGTGTTAGTGGTATACAGTAGCAACACTGGTTGGTGGTGTTAGTGGTGGATAGCAGCAACACTGGTTGGTGGTGTTAGTGGTGGACAGTAGCAACACTGGTTGGTGGTGTTAGTGGTGGATAGTAGCAACACTGGTTGGTGGTGTTAGTGGTGGATAGTAGCAACACTGTTTGGTGGTGTTAGTGGTGGATAGTAGCAACACTGGTTGGTGGTGTTAGTGGTGGACAGTAGCAACACTGGTTGGTGGTGTTAGTGGTGGACAGTAGCAACACTGGTTGGTGGTGTTAGTGGATAGCAGCAACACTGGTTGGTGGTGTTAGTGGTGGACAGTAGCAACACTGGTTGGTGGTGTTAGTGGATAGCAGCAACACTGGTTGGTGGTGTTAGTGGTGGACAGTAGCAACACTGGTTGGTGGTGTTAGTGGTGGACAGTAGCAACACTGGTTGGTGGTGTTAGTGGTGGACAGTAGCAACACTGGTTGGTGGAGTTAGTGGTGGATAGTAGCAACACTGGTTGGTGGTGCTAGTGGTGGATAGTAGCAACACTGGTTGGTGGTGTTAGTGGTGGACAGTAGCAACACTGGTTGGTGGTGTTAGTGGTGGATAGTAGCAACACTGGTTAATGGTGTTAGTGGTGGATAGTAGCAACACTGGTTGGTGGTGTTAGTGGTGGACAGTAGCAACACTGGTTGGTGGTGTTAGTGGTGGATAGTAGCAACACTGGTTGGTGGTGTTAATGGTGGATAGTAGCAACACTGGTTGGTGGTGTTAGTGGTGGATAGTAGCAACACTAGTTGGTGGTGTTAGTGGTGGATAGCAGCAACACTGGTTGATGGTGTTAGTGGTGGACAGTAGCAACACTGGTTGGTGGTGTTAATGGTGGACAGTAGCAACACTGGTTGGTGGTGTTAGTGGTGGATAGTAGCAACACTGGTTGGTGGTGTTAGTGGTGGATAGTAGCAACACTGGTTGGTGGTGTTAGTGGTGGATAGTAGCAACACTGGTTGGTGGTGTTAGTGGTGGATAGTAGCAACACTGGTTGGTGGTGTTAATGGTGGATAGTAGCAACACTGGTTGGTGGTGTTAGGGGTGGATAGTAGCAACACTGGTTGGTGGTGTTAGTGGTGGATAGTAGCAACACTGGTTGATGGTGTTAGTGGTATACAGTAGCAACACTGGTTGGTGGTGTTAGTGGTGGATAGCAGCAACACTGGTTGGTGGTGTTAGTGGTGGACAGTAGCAACACTGGTTGGTGGTGTTAGTGGTGGATAGTAGCAACACTGGTTGGTGGTGTTAGTGGTGGATAGTAGCAACACTGTTTGGTGGTGTTAGTGGTGGATAGTAGCAACACTGGTTGGTGGTGTTAGTGGTGGACAGTAGCAACACTGGTTGGTGGTGTTAGTGGTGGACAGTAGCAACACTGGTTGGTGGTGTTAGTGGTGGATAGTAGCAACACTGGTTGGTGGTGTTAGTGGTGGACAGTAGCAACACTGGTTGGTGGTGTTAGTGGTGGATAGTAGCAACACTGGTTGGTGGTGTTAGTGGTGGACAGTAGCAACACTAGTTGGTGGTGTTAGTGGTGGATAGCAGCAACACTGGTTGATGGTGTTAGTGGTGGACAGTAGCAACACTGGTTGGTGGTGTTAGTGGTGGATAGTAGCAACACTGGTTGGTGGTGTTAGTGGTGGATAGTAGCAACACTGGTTGGTGGTGTTAATGGTAGATAGTAGCAACACTGGTTGATGGTGTTAGTGGTATACAGTAGCAACACTGGTTGGTGGTGTTAGTGTTGGATAGCAGCAACACTGGTTGGTGGTGTTAGTGGTGGACAGTCGCAACACTGGTTGGTGGTGTTAGTGGTGGATAGTAGCAACACTGGTTGGTGGTGTTAGGGGTGGATAGTAGCAACACTGGTTGGTGGTGTTAGTGGTGGACAGTAGCAACACTGGTTGGTGGTGTTAGTGGTGGATAGTAGCAACACTGGTTGGTGGTGTTAGTGGTGGATAGTAGCAACACTAGTTGGTGGTGTTAGTGGTGGATAGCAGCAACACTGGTTGATGGTGTTAGTGGTGGACAGTAGCAACACTGGTTGGTGGTGTTAATGGTGGACAGTAGCAACACTGGTTGGTGGTGTTAGTGGTGGATAGTAGCAACACTGGTTGGTGGTGTTAGTGGTGGATAGTAGCAACACTGGTTGGTGGTGTTAGTGGTGGATAGTAGCAACACTGGTTGGTGGTGTTAGTGGTGGATAGTAGCAACACTGGTTGGTGGTGTTAATGGTGGATAGTAGCAACACTGGTTGGTGGTGTTAGGGGTGGATAGTAGCAACACTGGTTGGTGGTGTTAGTGGTGGATAGTAGCAACACTGGTTGATGGTGTTAGTGGTATACAGTAGCAACACTGGTTGGTGGTGTTAGTGGTGGATAGCAGCAACACTGGTTGGTGGTGTTAGTGGTGGACAGTAGCAACACTGGTTGGTGGTGTTAGTGGTGGATAGTAGCAACACTGGTTGGTGGTGTTAGTGGTGGATAGTAGCAACACTGTTTGGTGGTGTTAGTGGTGGATAGTAGCAACACTGGTTGGTGGTGTTAGTGGTGGACAGTAGCAACACTGGTTGGTGGTGTTAGTGGTGGACAGTAGCAACACTGGTTGGTGGTGTTAGTGGATAGCAGCAACACTGGTTGGTGGTGTTAGTGGTGGACAGTAGCAACACTGGTTGGTGGTGTTAGTGGATAGCAGCAACACTGGTTGGTGGTGTTAGTGGTGGACAGTAGCAACACTGGTTGGTGGTGTTAGTGGTGGACAGTAGCAACACTGGTTGGTGGTGTTAGTGGTGGACAGTAGCAACACTGGTTGGTGGAGTTAGTGGTGGATAGTAGCAACACTGGTTGGTGGTGCTAGTGGTGGATAGTAGCAACACTGGTTGGTGGTGTTAGTGGTGGACAGTAGCAACACTGGTTGGTGGTGTTAGTGGTGGATAGTAGCAACACTGGTTAATGGTGTTAGTGGTGGATAGTAGCAACACTGGTTGGTGGTGTTAGTGGTGGACAGTAGCAACACTGGTTGGTGGTGTTAGTGGTGGATAGTAGCAACACTGGTTGGTGGTGTTAATGGTGGATAGTAGCAACACTGGTTGGTGGTGTTAGTGGTGGATAGTAGCAACACTAGTTGGTGGTGTTAGTGGTGGATAGCAGCAACACTGGTTGATGGTGTTAGTGGTGGACAGTAGCAACACTGGTTGGTGGTGTTAATGGTGGACAGTAGCAACACTGGTTGGTGGTGTTAGTGGTGGATAGTAGCAACACTGGTTGGTGGTGTTAGTGGTGGATAGTAGCAACACTGGTTGGTGGTGTTAGTGGTGGATAGTAGCAACACTGGTTGGTGGTGTTAGTGGTGGATAGTAGCAACACTGGTTGGTGGTGTTAATGGTGGATAGTAGCAACACTGGTTGGTGGTGTTAGGGGTGGATAGTAGCAACACTGGTTGGTGGTGTTAGTGGTGGATAGTAGCAACACTGGTTGATGGTGTTAGTGGTATACAGTAGCAACACTGGTTGGTGGTGTTAGTGGTGGATAGCAGCAACACTGGTTGGTGGTGTTAGTGGTGGACAGTAGCAACACTGGTTGGTGGTGTTAGTGGTGGATAGTAGCAACACTGGTTGGTGGTGTTAGTGGTGGATAGTAGCAACACTGTTTGGTGGTGTTAGTGGTGGATAGTAGCAACACTGGTTGGTGGTGTTAGTGGTGGACAGTAGCAACACTGGTTGGTGGTGTTAGTGGTGGACAGTAGCAACACTGGTTGGTGGTGTTAGTGGTGGATAGTAGCAACACTGGTTGGTGGTGTTAGTGGTGGACAGTAGCAACACTGGTTGGTGGTGTTAGTGGTGGATAGTAGCAACACTGGTTGGTGGTGTTAGTGGTGGACAGTAGCAACACTAGTTGGTGGTGTTAGTGGTGGATAGCAGCAACACTGGTTGATGGTGTTAGTGGTGGACAGTAGCAACACTGGTTGGTGGTGTTAGTGGTGGATAGTAGCAACACTGGTTGGTGGTGTTAGTGGTGGATAGTAGCAACACTGGTTGGTGGTGTTAATGGTAGATAGTAGCAACACTGGTTGATGGTGTTAGTGGTATACAGTAGCAACACTGGTTGGTGGTGTTAGTGTTGGATAGCAGCAACACTGGTTGGTGGTGTTAGTGGTGGACAGTCGCAACACTGGTTGGTGGTGTTAGTGGTGGATAGTAGCAACACTGGTTGGTGGTGTTAGGGGTGGATAGTAGCAACACTGGTTGGTGGTGTTAGTGGTGGACAGTAGCAACACTGGTTGGTGGTGTTAGTGGTGGATAGTAGCAACACTGGTTGGTGGTGTTAGTGGTGGATAGTAGCAACACTGGTTGGTGGTGTTAATGGTGGATAGTAGCAACACTGGTTGGTGGTGTTAGTGGTGGATAGTAGCAACACTAGTTGGTGGTGTTAGTGGTGGATAGCAGCAACACTGGTTGATGGTGTTAGTGGTGGACAGTAGCAACACTGGTTGGTGGTGTTAGTGGTGGACAGTAGCAACACTGGTTGGTGGTGTTAGTGGTGGATAGCAGCAACACTGGTTGATGGTGTTAGTGGTGGACAGTAGCAACACTGGTTGGTGGTGTTAATGGTGGACAGTAGCAACACTGGTTGGTGGTGTTAGTGGTGGATAGTAGCAACACTGGTTGGTGGTGTTAGTGGTGGATAGTAGCAACACTGGTTGGTGGTGTTAGTGGTGGACAGTAGCAACACTGGTTGGTGGTGTTAGTGGTGGATAGTAGCAACACTGGTTGGTGGTGTTAATGGTGGATAGTAGCAACACTGGTTGGTGGTGTTAGTGGTGGATAGTAGCAACACTAGTTGGTGGTGTTAGTGGTGGATAGCAGCAACACTGGTTGATGGTGTTAGTGGTGGACAGTAGCAACACTGGTTGGTGGTGTTAATGGTGGACAGTAGCAACACTGGTTGGTGGTGTTAGTGGTGGATAGTAGCAACACTGGTTGGTGGTGTTAGTGGTGGATAGTAGCAACACTGGTTGGTGGTGTTAGTGGTGGATAGTAGCAACACTGGTTGGTGGTGTTAGTGGTGGATAGTAGCAACACTGGTTGGTGGTGTTAATGGTGGATAGTAGCAACACTGGTTGGTGGTGTTAGGGGTGGATAGTAGCAACACTGGTTGGTGGTGTTAGTGGTGGATAGTAGCAACACTGGTTGATGGTGTTAGTGGTATACAGTAGCAACACTGGTTGGTGGTGTTAGTGGTGGATAGCAGCAACACTGGTTGGTGGTGTTAGTGGTGGACAGTAGCAACACTGGTTGGTGGTGTTAGTGGTGGATAGTAGCAACACTGGTTGGTGGTGTTAGTGGTGGATAGTAGCAACACTGTTTGGTGGTGTTAGTGGTGGATAGTAGCAACACTGGTTGGTGGTGTTAGTGGTGGACAGTAGCAACACTGGTTGGTGGTGTTAGTGGTGGACAGTAGCAACACTGGTTGGTGGTGTTAGTGGTGGATAGTAGCAACACTGGTTGGTGGTGTTAGTGGTGGACAGTAGCAACACTGGTTGGTGGTGTTAGTGGTGGATAGTAGCAACACTGGTTGGTGGTGTTAGTGGTGGACAGTAGCAACACTAGTTGGTGGTGTTAGTGGTGGATAGCAGCAACACTGGTTGATGGTGTTAGTGGTGGACAGTAGCAACACTGGTTGGTGGTGTTAGTGGTGGATAGTAGCAACACTGGTTGGTGGTGTTAGTGGTGGATAGTAGCAACACTGGTTGGTGGTGTTAATGGTAGATAGTAGCAACACTGGTTGATGGTGTTAGTGGTATACAGTAGCAACACTGGTTGGTGGTGTTAGTGGTGGATAGCAGCAACACTGGTTGGTGGTGTTAGTGGTGGACAGTCGCAACACTGGTTGGTGGTGTTAGTGGTGGATAGTAGCAACACTGGTTGGTGGTGTTAGGGGTGGATAGTAGCAACACTGGTTGGTGGTGTTAGTGGTGGACAGTAGCAACACTGGTTGGTGGTGTTAGTGGTGGATAGTAGCAACACTGGTTGGTGGTGTTAGTGGTGGACAGTAGCAACACTGGTTGGTGGTGTTAGTGGTGGACAGTAGCAACACTGGTTGGTGGTGTTAGTGGTGGATAGCAGCAACACTGGTTGATGGTGTTAGTGGTGGACAGTAGCAACACTGGTTGGTGGTGTTAATGGTGGACAGTAGCAACACTGGTTGGTGGTGTTAGTGGTGGATAGTAGCAACACTGGTTGGTGGTGTTAGTGGTGGATAGTAGCAACACTGGTTGGTGGTGTTAGTGGTGGATAGTAGCAACACTGGTTGGTGGTGTTAGTGGTGGATAGTAGCAACACTGGTTGGTGGTGTTAGTGGTGGATAGTAGCAACACTGGTTGGTGGTGTTAATGGTAGATAGTAGCAACACTGGTTGATGGTGTTAGTGGTATACAGTAGCAACACTGGTTGGTGGTGTTAGTGGTGGATAGCAGCAACACTGGTTGGTGGTGTTAGTGGTGGACAGTAGCAACACTGGTTGGTGGTGTTAGTGGTGGATAGTAGCAACACTGGTTGGTGGTGTTAGGGGTGGATAGTAGCAACACTGGTTGGTGGTGTTAGTGGTGGACAGTAGCAACACTGGTTGGTGGTGTTAGTGGTGGATAGTAGCAACACTGGTTGGTGGTGTTAGTGGTGGATAGTAGCAACACTGGTTGGTGGTGTTAATGGTAGATAGTAGCAACACTGGTTGATGGTGTTAGTGGTATACAGTAGCAACACTGGTTGGTGGTGTTAGTGGTGGATAGCAGCAACACTGGTTGGTGGTGTTAGTGGTGGACAGTAGCAACACTGGTTGGTGGTGTTAGTGGTGGATAGTAGCAACACTGGTTGGTGGTGTTAGGGGTGGATAGTAGCAACACTGGTTGGTGGTGTTAGTGGTGGACAGTAGCAACACTGGTTGGTGGTGTTAGTGGTGGATAGTAGCAACACTGGTTGGTGGTGTTAGTGGTGGATAGTAGCAACACTGGTTGGTGGTGTTAGGGGTGGACAGTAGCAACACTGGTTGGTGGTGTTAGTGGTGGACAGTAGCAACACTGGTTGGTGGTGTTAGTGGTGGACAGTAGCAACACTGGTTGGTGGTGTTAGTGGTGGACAGTAGCAACACTGGTTGGTGGTGTTAGTGGTGGACAATAGCCACAGTTACCATCACGTACCTCCTCTGGTCCTTGGACAGGTCTCGCCTACGTCATAAGGAAGAGACTCAGCTTCTGCTCCGTCAACAAGATTGAGAACAACATCACCTGGGCGGACGTCAAGGTTGATTCTGACGGCACCGTCTCCATGCAGAGTCCTTGGAACTTCGAGGAGATGGACCAGGAAATGCAGTACAACGGCGCTGTGAGTCCTTCACTGTTTCGTTCACCGTTATCACTGCTTCTTCCTCCTGCATCACTGTATATGAGCAATTAACCATAGTTCAATCCATTCTGGAGCATAATTATGTACATTTCTCAATCTTACCCGGGAGGAGGACCATTGTTCAGTGACCACCAGACAGAAGTTGTTCTAACTAGACCATCTCACTGTATAACAGTGACCACTATTTCTGGTGCATGAATTTACTGCTTCACTGCATTCTGGCACATGTATACGGTTGATGATTCTCACTGCATGCTTGCAGGCAGTGACAACTGACACACTAATTTAGTCTACGAGATAAAATCTCTTGAATTAGTGACTTTTGTTTTGTAAATATATATTGTTATATATGTACATGATTCGTATATAATACCGATAACATGAAGAATTAAACACATGTGAAACATCTGGGTATCTTTATTGTAGACGTTTCGCCCTCCAGTGGCTTTATCAGCACAAATTCAAGGACGTGATAATTGGAAGACAGGAGAACTATGTACGAAAGATGAGGTAATGATTCCCTCAACCTTGGAGTTCTGAGGGACTGATTACCTTATCTTTTGTACACAGTTCTACTGTCTTCCAATTATTATGTCCTAGAATCTGTATTGATAAAGCCACTGGAGGGCGAAACGTCTACAATAAAGATACCCAGATGTTGCGCATGTGTCTAATTTTCATTGTTATATATAATTATTCATACAGTCACCTGAAGATCAGTAACTCTGTCCATCCTTCAAGAAAATCAATTAATTCATTTTTGGCACTTTAATTATTTTCAGCAACCTAACCGAACCCAAATTAAAGTAATATACTTCATCTTAATTTACCTAACAAGCTGAAAAATTTCGGCATAGCTTGCGTTAGGTATTTTAAGATGGAAAAGGATGTATCGTTCTTTAAGGTAACCCAGCGAGAAAAACATTTTGATATACCTGTTTGTTAATTACACTGTTGGTTGTGACAGCACTGGGAGCGAGGTATGAGAGCTGACGTCTGGGTTGGTATTAAGAAGAACCAACTATTCAAAATTAACGAAACCTACGTCTGGTATTTCGCCTCTGTGAGTACATCCTTTGGTATTATTATCTAATGGGTAGGCTAGGCTTGAAGCCTCTCCACCATCAAGACCATTAATGTTTGGATGGATTAAGCTAAGTTAGGTTTGTTAGGTCAAGTTAAATTTAACAAGGGAAATCTTTTAACCGGACTTTGTTTCGCACATAGTGGGATTTTATCATGTACTTGTTATTTTCCCACTGTGGGCGAAATGTGTCATACGTTCTCCTGTAGGTTAAATATACATAACATATATTTTATGTGTTTATAATATCTGTAGGTCCTCGGGAACATTGTAAAAAAAATTACTTATAATACAAGGGTCTAAAATTAAGGGCCCCCATCCAGAAGATAAGATAAGATAAGATTTCGTTCGGATTTTTAACCCCGGAGGGTTAGCCACCCAGGATAACCCAAGAAAGTCAGTGCATCATCGAGGACTGTCTAACTTATTTCCATTGGGGTCCTTAATCTTGTCCCCCAGGATGCGACCCACACCAGTCGACTAACACCCAGGTACCTATTTGCTGCTAGGTGAACAGGACAACAGGTGTAAGGAAACGTGTCGAAATGTTTCCATCCGCCGGGAATCGAACCCGGGCCCTCCGTGTGTGAAGCGGGAGCTTTAGCCACCAGGCCACTGTTAAACAGTGCCCTTTTAAGTCACCTGCTTCATAAATATATTCAACAAGCACCTCCTAATTCTTACACCTGTTGCCCCTGTTTACCTAGAGATAATTAGGCACTCAGGAGGTTATTGGCTCTTTTGCGCTTTGCGAGGAGCCTGCAAATGAGCTGAGATAATAATCTTAGACTGTAAGAACAATGTGGTATAAAGGAGACGAGAGAATATGTGCAGAATATTTGAGTAGGAGAAAATCAAAGAGATATTCTCTTCTTATTGTATAACATATCAGTTTTTGGTGAATACTGTTACCTAGTGTTGGTTAATTGTTGTGAGTGGCATCCTGGGGGAGAGGAATAAAGTCACTGTTGCTCGGTTGGCAACGCACTTGCTTCACACACTGAGTGTCCGTGATTCAGTCCCCGGCACGGGTGGAAATATTGGACATGTATCCTTACGCCTGCTGTCCCTGTTCACCTAGTACTAAGTAGGTATCTGGTGTTAATCATTTTATACCTGCCGTTCCTCTTCATCGAGCAGAAACTAGGTACCTGGGTGTTAGTAGACTGTTGTGGGTGGCATCCTGGGGGACAAGATTAAAAGACCACAGTGGCAATAAAACGAACAGTCCTCCATGACGCACTGACTTTATTGGGTTATACTGAGTGGCTAACTTTCCGACTTAAAAACCACTTACTTAAAACCTTCCAAAGTTATTACAACATTTCTCTTCTTTCCACTTGAAAAATACACTGTAGAAAATAGGATGATCATTATATACATTCTCTCCATATACAGGATTTTATCAGTCATTCTCCCGTCTTTTATCATTCCTTGGATTAAGTAATAGGGTAGTAAATAACCCAGAATGGTAACAGGTAACGAGAATAGTTTAGTTAGTCATTGATTATTTAACGTTTTCTTTGATTTGATATCACTAGAGTATGTTTTCTATGTTATCCAGCCTTTAAGGGGAAACTCTTGCATATTGGTGTATTACTATTATTAGGATTTTGTATGGATTTTTAACCCTGGAGGATTACCCACGCAAGATAACCCAGGAAAGTCAGTGTGTTATCGAGGACTGTCTGTCTTATTTCCACTGTAGTCCTTAAGTTTTGTCCCCCAGGATGCCACCTACACCAGTCCACTATCGCCCAGGTAGCTACTTGCTGCTAGGTGAACAGGGACAGCAGGTTTAAGGTGACTAACACCTAGGTACCCACATACTGCTAGGTGAACAAGAACAGCAGGTGTAAGGTGACTAACATCCAGGTGCCTACTTACTGCTAGGTGAACATGTACAGCGTTTCACTCGTGCTGGGGAGCGATTATAGGTCCTTCAGCGTGTGAGACGAGGACACTACCAACCTGTCCACGAGGTACAATACACAATACTCAGGGCTACACATTAGCAGTGATGATATACTATCTGGTAGTAAAGACCTTTAGGAACCCCAAATTAAAATAAGCCACACTCTGTGTGGCTTATTTCTTTAAGGAATCCTTATTTATTTATTTATTTATTTTTATTTGCACATGATACATAGTTGTGCAAAGAAATATAGTGATTTGGGAGTACATGCCAAAAGCCCCTTGTATGCAGAGCATTTTGGGTAGGCTTAAAATAAACTTAAGATTAACTAAGCAATGATATGTCTAAAGATTTCAGGCTATCCTTGGATTATCCCTTATTACCTCCCAGTCTCTAGGAGCCGTGTGATCCTTATGGGTTTAGCACTCCCCCATGATAATAACATAATATTAACAATAATAAGAATAATAATAACAATAATAATAATAATAATAATTATTATTATTATAATAATAATAATAATAATAATAATAATAATAATAATAATAATAATAATAATAATAATAATAATAATAATAATAATAATAATAATAATAATTATTATTATTATTATTATTATTATTATTATAATAATAATAATAATAATTTCTCTTGTATCCAGCCTATGACCAGTGACTTGCAGGGGTCGGCGCCCACAGTGCCTGTCATTACCACTACTGACAAGGTCCCCATTAAGCTGGAGAGATATATGACAGAGGTAAGCTTAATCAAGACTTTTACCTTTTAATTACTAATTGTAGGTACGGCAATTTTTACCTACCTTATGAGACAAAGTTATTTTATTTTGATAAATCGATTTCTACAATATGATTAAAAAGGGATTAGACAAATACATGAGCGGGAAGAACTGGGTTTAATTAATTCCTGAGGCACTGATGCGGATTCTTGTTATGGTCACTAAGCAAGAACTCATTTAAAATTAAGTCCTTTCTAAAAATTTCTCTTATACGTTTAAAGATATTTTTGTGCCAAAAGAACCTTAGAAAACTAACCTAACCTTATTATAACAAGTGCCGTTTAATTTAGCCTAATCCAACTAAATGTATTGTGGATACGTTTACAATAATTTAATAATAAACAAACGGAATTAAATATATTTTTTTCGTTAGGTTCAGAATGATTTTTGTGAATTTATGGCATATACAAATTTTCGCTTGCCTTATTTAGCAAGAAGAGCGTTGCTATTTAAGCCAAAATAGCAAGTTTTACCTATTCGGCACGACATATATATATCTTGATGTGTATTTACTTGAAGCAACGGGTAAAAACGTCGCCTAGAAATTATGGATAATTTGGGATAATGTTCGTTGTTTTATTTCCACTGTTGTCTTCTGTTGTGGCAAATTGTGGTACCTGTTTCTTACCTGTTTGTGAAGTGAATATAATAATATCATTAGTGATAAACACAAGGGTGGTTGATTGAAGGAAGGTTGATTGAAGGAAGGTTGGTTGAAGGAAGGTTGATTGAAGGAAGGTTGGTTGAAGGAAGGTTGGTTGAAGGAAGGTTGATTGAAGGAAGGTTGGTTGAAGGAAGGTTGGTTGAAGGAAGGTTGGTTGAAGGAAGGTTGGTTGAAGGAAGGTTGGTTGAAGGAAGGTTGGTTGAAGGAAGGTTGGTTGAAGGAAGGTTGATTGAAGGAAGGTTGGTTGAAGGAAGGTTGGTTGAAGGAAGGTTGATTGAAGGAAGGTTGGTTGAAGGAAGGTTGGTTGAAGGAAGGTTGGTTGAAGGAAGGTTGGTTGAAGGAAGGTTGATTGAAGGAAGGTTGGTTGAAGGAAGGTTAGTTGAAGGAAGGTTGATTGAAGGAAGGTTGATTGAAGGAAGGTTGGTTGAAGGAAGGTTGGTTGAAGGAAGGTTGGTTGAAGGAAGGTTAGTTGAAGGAAGGTTGATTGAAGGAAGGTTGATTGAAGGAAGGTTGGTTGAAGGAAGGTTGGTTGAAGGAAGGTTGATTGAAGGAAGGTTGGTTGAAGGAAGGTTGGTTGAAGGAAGGTTGGTTGAAGGAAGGTTGGTTGAAGGAAGGTTGGTTGAAGGAAGGTTGGTTGAAGGAAGGTTGGTTGAAGGAAGGTTGGTTGAAGGAAGGTTGGTTGAAGGAAGGTTGATTGAAGGAAGGTTGGTTGAAGGAAGGTTGATTGAAGGAAGGTTGGTTGAAGGAAGGTTGGTTGAAGGAAGGTTGATTGAAGGAAGGTTGGTTGAAGGAAGGTTGGTTGAAGGAAGGTTGATTGAAGGAAGGTTGATTGAAGGAAGGTTGGTTGAAGGAAGGTTGATTGAAGGAAGGTTGATTGAAGGAAGGTTGGTTGAAGGAAGGGTTGAATTGAAGGAAGGTTGATTGAAGGAAGGTTGGTTGAAGGAAGGTTGATTGAAGGAAGGTTGATTGAAGGAAGGTTGGTTGAAGGAAGGTTGATTGAAGGAAGGTTGATTGAAGGAAGGTTGGTTGAAGGAAGGTTGATTGAAGGAAGGTTGGTTGAAGGAAGGTTGGTTGAAGGAAGGTTGATTGAAGGAAGGTTGGTTGAAGGAAGGTTGGTTGAAGGAAGGTTGGTTGAAGGAAGGTTGGTTGAAGGAAGGTTGGTTGAAGGAAGGTTGGTTGAAGGAAGGTTGGTTGAAGGAAGGTTGGTTGAAGGAAGGTTGGTTGAAGGAAGGTTGATTGAAGGAAGGTTGGTTGAAGGAAGGTTGATTGAAGGAAGGTTGGTTGAAGGAAGGTTGGTTGAAGGAAGGTTGATTGAAGGAAGGTTGGTTGAAGGAAGGTTGGTTGAAGGAAGGTTGGTTGAAGGAAGGTTGGTTGAAGGAAGGTTGGTTGAAGGAAGGTTGGTTGAAGGAAGGTTGGTTGAAGGAAGGTTGGTTGAAGGAAGGTTGGTTGAAGGAAGGTTGATTGAAGGAAGGTTGGTTGAAGGAAGGTTGATTGAAGGAAGGTTGGTTGAAGGAAGGTTGGTTGAAGGAAGGTTGGTTGAAGGAAGGTTGATTGAAGGAAGGTTGGTTGAAGGAAGGATGGTTGAAGGATGGTTGATTGAAGGAAGGTTGGTTGAAGGATGGTTGGTTGAAGGAAGGTTGGTTGAAGGATGGTTGGTTGAAGGAAGGTTGGTTGAAGGAAGGTTGATTGAAGGAAGGTTGGTTGAAGGAAGGATGGTTGAAGGATGGTTGATTGAAGGAAGGTTGGTTGAAGGATGGTTGGTTGAAGGAAGGTTAGTTGAAGGATGGTTGGTTGAAGGAAGGTTGGTTGAAGGAAGGTTGGTTGAAGGAAGGTTGGTTGAAGGATGGTTGGTTGAAGGAAGGTTGATTGAAGGAAGGTTGGTTGAAGGAAGGTTGGTTGAAGGAAGGATGGTTGAAGGATGGTTGATTGAAGGAAGGTTGGTTGAAGGAAGGTTGGTTGAAGGAAGGATGGTTGAAGGATGGTTGATTGAAGGAAGGTTGGTTGAAGGAAGGTTGGTTGAAGGAAGGATGGTTGAAGGATGGTTGATTGAAGGAAGGTTGGTTGAAGGATGGTTGGTTGAAGGAAGGTTGGTTGAAGGATGGTTGGTTGAAGGAAGGTTGATTGAAGGAAGGTTGGTTGAAGGAAGGTTGGTTGAAGGAAGGTTGGTTGAAGGAAGGTTGGTTGAAGGAAGGATGGTTGAAGGATGGTTGATTGAAGGAAGGTTGGTTGAAGGAAGGTTGGTTGAAGGAAGGATGGTTGAAGGATGGTTGATTGAAGGAAGGTTGGTTGAAGGAAGGTTGGTTGAAGGAAGGATGGTTGAAGGATGGTTGATTGAAGGAAGGTTGGTTGAAGGATGGTTGGTTGAAGGAAGGTTGGTTGAAGGATGGTTGGTTGAAGGAAGGTTGATTGAAGGAAGGTTGGTTGAAGGAAGGTTGATTGAAGGAAGGTTGGTTGAAGGAAGGTTGGTTGAAGGAAGGATGGTTGAAGGATGGTTGAGTGAAGGAAGGTTGGTTGAAGGAAGGTTGGTTGAAGGAAGGATGGTTGAAGGATGGTTGATTGAAGGAAGGTTGGTTGAAGGAAGGTTGGTTGAAGGAAAGATGGTTGAAGGATGGTTGATTGAAGGAAGGTTGGTTGAAGGATGGTTGGTTGAAGGAAGGTTGGTTGAAGGATGGTTGGTTGAAGGAAGGTTGATTGAAGGAAGGTTGGTTGAAGGAAGGTTGGTTGAAGGAAGGTTGGTTGAAGGAAGGTTGGTTGAAGGATGGTTGATTGAAGGAAGGTTGGTTGAAGGATGGTTGGTTGAAGGAAGGTTGATTGAAGGAAGGTTGGATGAAGGAAGGTTGATTGAAGGAAGGTTGGTTGAAGGAAGGATGGTTGAAGGATGGTTGATTGAAGGAAGGTTGGTTGAAGGATGGTTGGTTGAAGGAAGGTTGATTGAAGGAAGGTTGGTTGAAGGAAGGTTGGTTGAAGGAAGGTTGGTTGAAGGACGATTGGTTGAAGGAAGGTTGGTTGAAGGATGGTTGATTGAAGGAAGGTTGGTTGAAGGATGGTTGGTTGAAGGAAGGTTGGTTGAAGGATGGTTGATTGAAGGAAGGTTGGTTGAAGGATGGTTGGTTGAAGGAAGGTTGGTTGAAGGAAGGTTAGTTGAAGGAAGGTTGGTTGAAGGAAGGTTGATTGAAGGAAGGTTGGTTGAAGGAAGGTTGGTTGAAGGAAGGTTGGTTGAAGGAAGGTTGGTTGAAGGAAGGTTGATTGAAGGAAGGTTGGTTGAAGGAAGGTTGGTTGAAGGAAGGTTGGTTGAAGGAAGGTTGGTTGAAGGAAGGTTGGTTGAAGGAAGGTTGGTTGAAGGAAGGTTGGTTGAAGGAAGGTTGGTTGAAGGAAGGTTGGTTGAAGGAAGGTTGATTGAAGGAAGGTTGGTTGAAGGAAGGTTGATTGAAGGAAGGTTGGTTGAAGGAAGGTTGGTTGAAGGAAGGTTGGTTGAAGGAAGGTTGATTGAAGGAAGGTTGGTTGAAGGAAGGATGGTTGAAGGATGGTTGATTGAAGGAAGGTTGGTTGAAGGATGGTTGGTTGAAGGAAGGTTGGTTGAAGGATGGTTGGTTGAAGGAAGGTTGGTTGAAGGAAGGTTGATTGAAGGAAGGTTGGTTGAAGGAAGGATGGTTGAAGGATGGTTGATTGAAGGAAGGTTGGTTGAAGGATGGTTGGTTGAAGGAAGGTTAGTTGAAGGATGGTTGGTTGAAGGAAGGTTGGTTGAAGGAAGGTTGGTTGAAGGAAGGTTGGTTGAAGGATGGTTGGTTGAAGGAAGGTTGATTGAAGGAAGGTTGGTTGAAGGAAGGTTGGTTGAAGGAAGGATGGTTGAAGGATGGTTGATTGAAGGAAGGTTGGTTGAAGGAAGGTTGGTTGAAGGAAGGATGGTTGAAGGATGGTTGATTGAAGGAAGGTTGGTTGAAGGAAGGTTGGTTGAAGGAAGGATGGTTGAAGGATGGTTGATTGAAGGAAGGTTGGTTGAAGGATGGTTGGTTGAAGGAAGGTTGGTTGAAGGATGGTTGGTTGAAGGAAGGTTGATTGAAGGAAGGTTGGTTGAAGGAAGGTTGGTTGAAGGAAGGTTGGTTGAAGGAAGGTTGGTTGAAGGAAGGATGGTTGAAGGATGGTTGATTGAAGGAAGGTTGGTTGAAGGAAGGTTGGTTGAAGGAAGGATGGTTGAAGGATGGTTGATTGAAGGAAGGTTGGTTGAAGGAAGGTTGGTTGAAGGAAGGATGGTTGAAGGATGGTTGATTGAAGGAAGGTTGGTTGAAGGATGGTTGGTTGAAGGAAGGTTGGTTGAAGGATGGTTGGTTGAAGGAAGGTTGATTGAAGGAAGGTTGGTTGAAGGAAGGTTGATTGAAGGAAGGTTGGTTGAAGGAAGGTTGGTTGAAGGAAGGATGGTTGAAGGATGGTTGAGTGAAGGAAGGTTGGTTGAAGGAAGGTTGGTTGAAGGAAGGATGGTTGAAGGATGGTTGATTGAAGGAAGGTTGGTTGAAGGAAGGTTGGTTGAAGGAAAGATGGTTGAAGGATGGTTGATTGAAGGAAGGTTGGTTGAAGGATGGTTGGTTGAAGGAAGGTTGGTTGAAGGATGGTTGGTTGAAGGAAGGTTGATTGAAGGAAGGTTGGTTGAAGGAAGGTTGGTTGAAGGAAGGTTGGTTGAAGGAAGGTTGGTTGAAGGATGGTTGATTGAAGGAAGGTTGGTTGAAGGATGGTTGGTTGAAGGAAGGTTGATTGAAGGAAGGTTGGATGAAGGAAGGTTGATTGAAGGAAGGTTGGTTGAAGGAAGGATGGTTGAAGGATGGTTGATTGAAGGAAGGTTGGTTGAAGGATGGTTGGTTGAAGGAAGGTTGATTGAAGGAAGGTTGGTTGAAGGAAGGTTGGTTGAAGGAAGGTTGGTTGAAGGACGATTGGTTGAAGGAAGGTTGGTTGAAGGATGGTTGATTGAAGGAAGGTTGGTTGAAGGATGGTTGGTTGAAGGAAGGTTGGTTGAAGGATGGTTGATTGAAGGAAGGTTGGTTGAAGGATGGTTGGTTGAAGGAAGGTTGGTTGAAGGAAGGTTAGTTGAAGGAAGGTTGGTTGAAGGAAGGTTGATTGAAGGAAGGTTGGTTGAAGGAAGGTTGGTTGAAGGAAGGTTGGTTGAAGGAAGGTTGGTTGAAGGAAGGTTGATTGAAGGAAGGTTGGTTGAAGGAAGGTTGGTTGAAGGAAGGTTGATTGAAGGAAGGTTGGTTGAAGGAAGGTTGGTTGAAGGAAGGTTAGTTGAAGGAAGGTTGATTGAAGGAAGGTTAGTTGAAGGAAGGTTGGTTGAAGGAAGGTTGATTGAAGGAAGGTTAGTTGAAGGAAGGTTGGTTGAAGGAAGGTTGGTTGAAGGAAGGTTGGTTGAAGGAAGGTTGATTGAAGGAAGGTTAGTTGAAGGAAGGTTGGTTGAAGGAAGGTTGGTTGAAGGAAGGTTGGTTGAAGGAAGGTTGGTTGAAGGAAGGTTAGTTGAAGGAAGGTTGGTTGAAGGAAGGTTGATTGAAGGAAGGTTGGTTGAAGGAAGGTTGGTTGAAGGAAGGTTGGTTGAAGGAAGGTTGATTGAAGGAAGGTTAGTTGAAGGAAGGTTGGTTGAAGGAAGGTTGGTTGAAGGAAGGTTGGTTGAAGGAAGGTTGGTTGAAGGAAGGTTAGTTGAAGGAAGGTTGGTTGAAGGAAGGTTGATTGAAGGAAGGTTAGTTGAAGGAAGGTTGGTTGAAGGAAGGTTGGTTGAAGGAAGGTTGGTTGAAGGAAGGTTGGTTGAAGGAAGGTTAGTTGAAGGAAGGTTGGTTGAAGGAAGGTTGATTGAAGGAAGGTTAGTTGAAGGAAGGTTGGTTGAAGGAAGGTTGGTTGAAGGAAGGTTGGTTGAAGGAAGGTTGGTTGAAGGAAGGTTAGTTGAAGGAAGGTTGGTTGAAGGAAGGTTGATTGAAGGAAGGTTAGTTGAAGGAAGGCTGGTTGAAGGAAGGTTGGTTGAAGGAAGGTTGGTTGAAGGAAGGTTGGTTGAAGGAAGGTTGGTTGAAGGAAGGTTGGTTGAAGGAAGGTTGGTTGAAGGAAGGTTGGTTGAAGGAAGGTTGGTTGAAGGAAGGTTGGTTGAAGGAAGGTTGGTTGAAGGAAGGTTGGTTGAAGGAAGGTTGGTTGAAGGAAGGTTGGTTGAAGGAAGGTTAGTTGAAGGAAGGTTGGTTGAAGGAAGGTTGGTTGAAGGAAGGTTGGTTGAAGGAAGGTTGCTTGAAGGAAGGTTAGTTGAAGGAAGGTTGGTTGAAGGAAGGTTGGTTGAAGGAAGGTTGGTTGAAGGAAGGTTGGTTGAAGGAAGGTTGGTTGAAGGAAGGTTGGTTGAAGGAAGGTTGGTTGAAGGAAGGTTGGTTGAAGGAAGGTTGGTTGAAGGAAGGTTGGTTGAAGGAAGGTTAGTTGAAGGAAGGTTGGTTGAAGGAAGGTTGGTTGAAGGAAGGTTGGTTGAAGGAAGGTTGGTTGAAGGAAGGTTGGTTGAAGGAAGGTTGGTTGAAGGAAGGTTGGTTGAAGGAAGGTTAGTTGAAGGAAGGTTGGTTGAAGGAAGGTTGGTTGAAGGAAGGTTGGTTGAAGGAAGGTTGGTTGAAGGAAGGTTGGTTGAAGGAAGGTTGGTTGAAGGATGGTTGATTGAAGGAAGGTTGGTTGAAGGATGTTGATTGAAGGAAGGTTGGTTGAAGGATGGTTGATTGAAGGAAGGTTAGTTGAAGGAAGGTTGGTTGAAGGAAGGTTGATTGAAGGAAGGTTAGTTGAAGGAAGGTTGGTTGAAGGAAGGTTGGTTGAAGGAAGGTTGGTTGAAGGAAGGTTGATTGAAGGAAGGTTAGTTGAAGGAAGGTTGGTTGAAGGAAGGTTGGTTGAAGGAAGGTTGGTTGAAGGAAGGTTGGTTGAAGGAAGGTTAGTTGAAGGAAGGTTGGTTGAAGGAAGGTTGATTGAAGGAAGGTTGGTTGAAGGAAGGTTGGTTGAAGGAAGGTTGGTTGAAGGAAGGTTGATTGAAGGAAGGTTAGTTGAAGGAAGGTTGGTTGAAGGAAGGTTGGTTGAAGGAAGGTTGGTTGAAGGAAGGTTGGTTGAAGGAAGGTTAGTTGAAGGAAGGTTGGTTGAAGGAAGGTTGATTGAAGGAAGGTTAGTTGAAGGAAGGTTGGTTGAAGGAAGGTTGGTTGAAGGAAGGTTGGTTGAAGGAAGGTTGGTTGAAGGAAGGTTAGTTGAAGGAAGGTTGGTTGAAGGAAGGTTGATTGAAGGAAGGTTAGTTGAAGGAAGGTTGGTTGAAGGAAGGTTGGTTGAAGGAAGGTTGGTTGAAGGAAGGTTGGTTGAAGGAAGGTTAGTTGAAGGAAGGTTGGTTGAAGGAAGGTTGATTGAAGGAAGGTTAGTTGAAGGAAGGCTGGTTGAAGGAAGGTTGGTTGAAGGAAGGTTGGTTGAAGGAAGGTTGGTTGAAGGAAGGTTGGTTGAAGGAAGGTTGGTTGAAGGAAGGTTGGTTGAAGGAAGGTTGGTTGAAGGAAGGTTGGTTGAAGGAAGGTTGGTTGAAGGAAGGTTGGTTGAAGGAAGGTTGGTTGAAGGAAGGTTGGTTGAAGGAAGGTTGGTTGAAGGAAGGTTAGTTGAAGGAAGGTTGGTTGAAGGAAGGTTGGTTGAAGGAAGGTTGGTTGAAGGAAGGTTGGTTGAAGGAAGGTTAGTTGAAGGAAGGTTGGTTGAAGGAAGGTTGGTTGAAGGAAGGTTGGTTGAAGGAAGGTTGGTTGAAGGAAGGTTGGTTGAAGGAAGGTTGGTTGAAGGAAGGTTGGTTGAAGGAAGGTTGGTTGAAGGAAGGTTGGTTGAAGGAAGGTTGGTTGAAGGAAGGTTAGTTGAAGGAAGGTTGGTTGAAGGAAGGTTGGTTGAAGGAAGGTTGGTTGAAGGAAGGTTGGTTGAAGGAAGGTTGGTTGAAGGAAGGTTGGTTGAAGGAAGGTTGGTTGAAGGAAGGTTAGTTGAAGGAAGGTTGGTTGAAGGAAGGTTGGTTGAAGGAAGGTTGGTTGAAGGAAGGTTGGTTGAAGGAAGGTTGGTTGAAGGAAGGTTGGTTGAAGGATGGTTGATTGAAGGAAGGTTGGTTGAAGGATGTTGATTGAAGGAAGGTTGGTTGAAGGATGGTTGATTGAAGGAAGGTTGGTTGAAGGATGGTTGGTTGAAGGAAGGTTGGTTGAAGGAAGGTTGGTTGAAGGAAGGTTGGTTGAAGGATGGTTGATTGAAGGAAGGTTGGTTGAAGGATGGTTGGTTGAAGGAAGGTTGGTTGAAGGATGGTTGGTTGAAGGAAGGTTGGTTGAAGGAAGGTTGGTTGAAGGAAGGTTGGTTGAAGGAAGGTTGGTTGAAGGAAGGTTGGTTGAAGGATTGTTGGTTGAAGGAAGGTTGGTTGAAGGATTGTTGGTTGAAGGAAGGTTGGTTGAAGGAAGGTTGGTTGAAGGATTGTTGGTTGAAGGAAGGTTGGTTGAAGGAAGGTTGGTTGAAGGAAGGTTGGTTGAAGGAAGGTTGATTGAAGGAAGGTTGGTTGAAGGATGGTTGATTGAAGGAAGGTTGGTTGAAGGAAGGTTGGTTGAAGGATTGTTGGTTGAAGGAAGGTTGGTTGAAGGAAGGTTTACTGAAGGAAGGTTGGTTGAAGGAAGGTTGGTTGAAGGAAGATTGGTTGAAGGAAGGTTGGTTGAAGGATTGTTGGTTGAAGGAAGGTTGGTTGAAGGAAGGTTGGCTGAAGGAAGGTTGGTTGAAGGAAGGTTGGTTGAAGGAAGGTTGGTTGAAGGAAGGTTGGTTGAAGGATTGTTGGTTGAAGGAAGGTTGGTTGAAGGAAGGTTGGTTGAAGGATTGTTGATTGAAGGAAGGTTGGTTGAAGGAAGGTTGACTGAAGGAAGGTTGGTTGAAGGAAGGTTGGTTGAAGGAAGGTTGGTTGAAGGAAGGTTGGTTGAAGGAAGGTTGATTGAAGGAAGGTTGGTTGAAGGAAGGTTGGTTGAAGGAAGGTTGGTTGAAGGAAGGTTGGTTGAAGGAAGGTTGGTTGAAGGAAGGATGGTTGAAGGATTGTTGGCTGAAGGAAGGTTGGTTGAAGGAAGGTTGGTTGAAGGAAGGTTGGTTGAAGGAAGGCTGGTTGAAGGATTGTTGGTTGAAGGAAGGTTGGTTGAAGGAAGGTTGGTTGAAGGAAGGTTGGTTGAAGGAAGGTTGGTTGAAGGAAGGTTGGTTGAAGGAAGGTTGGTTGAAGGATTGTTGGCTGAAGGAAGGTTGGTTGAAGGAAGGTTGGCTGAAGGAAGGTTGGTTGAAGGAAGGTTGGCTGAAGGAAGGTTGGTTGAAGGAAGGTTGGTTGAAGGAAGGTTGGTTGAAGGAAGGTTGGTTGAAGGAAGGTTGGTTGAAGGAAGGTTGGTTGAAGGAAGGTTGGTTGAAGGAAAGTTGGTTGAAGGAACTTTGGCTGAAGGAAGGTTGGTTGAAGGAAGGTTGGTTGAAGGAAGGTTGGTTAAAGGAAGGTTGGTTGAAGGATTGTTGGTTGAAGGAAGGTTGGTTGAAGGATTGTTGGCTGAAGGAAGGTTGGTTGAAGGAAGGTTGGTTGAAGGATGGTTGGTTGAAGGAAGGTTGGTTGAAGGAAGGTTGGTTGAAGGAAGGTTGGTTGAAGGATTGTTGGTTGAAGGAAGGTTGGTTGAAGGAAGGTTGGTTGAAGGAAGGTTGGTTGAAGGATTGTTTGTTGAAGGAAGGTTGGGTGAAGGAAGGTTGGTTGAAGGAAGGTTGGTTGAAGGAAGGTTGGTTGAAGGAAGGTTGGTTGAAGGAAGGTTGGTTGAAGGAAGGTTGGTTGAAGGAAGGTTGGTTGAAGGAAGGTTGGTTGAAGGATTGTTGGTTGAAGGAAGGTTGGTTGAAGGATTGTTGGTTGAAGGAAGGTTGGTTGAAGGAAGGTTGGTTGAAGGAAGGTTGGTTGAAGGAAGGTTGGTTGAAGGAAGGTTGGTTGAAGGAAGGTTGGTTGAAGGAAGGTTGGTTGAAGGAAGGTTGGTTGAAGGAAGGTTGGTTGAAGGAAGGTTGGTTGAAGGAAGGTTGGTTGATGGAAGGTTGGCTGAAGGAAGGATGGTTGAAGGAAGGTTGGTTGAAGGAAGGTTGGTTGAAGGAAGGTTGGTTGAAGGAAGGTTGGTTGAAGGAAGGATGGTTGAAGGAAGGTTGGTTGAAGGAAGGTTGGTTGAAGGAAGGTTGGTTGAAGGAAGGTTGGTTGAAGGAAGGTTGGTTGAAGGAAGGTTGGTTGAAGGAAGGTTGGCTGAAGGAAGGATGGTTGAATGAAGGTTGGTTGAAGGAAGGTTGGTTGAAGGAAGGTTGGTTGAAGGAAGGTTGGTTGAAGGAAGGATGGTTGAAGGAAGGTTGGTTGAAGGAAGGTTGGTTGAAGGAAGGTTGGTTGAAGGAAGGTTGGTTGAAGGAAGGTTGGTTGAAGGAAGGTTGGTTGAAGGAAGGTTGGTTGAAGGAAGGTTGGTTGAAGGATGGCCGGTTGAAGGATAGTTGGTTGAAGGATGGTTGGCTGAAGGATGGTTGGCTGAAGGATGGTTGGTTGAAGGATAGTTGGTTGAAGGATGGTTGGCTGAAGGATGGTTGGCTGAAGGATGGTTGGTTGAAGGATGGCCGGTTGAAGGATAGTTGGTTGAAGGATGGTTGGCTGAAGGATGGTTGACTGAAGGATGGTTGGTTGAAGGATAGTTGGTTGAAGGATGGTTGGCTGAAGGATGGTTGGCTGAAGGATGGTTGGTTGAAGGATGGTTGGTTGAAGGATGGTTGGCTGAAGGATGGTTGGTTGAAGGATGGTTGGTTGAAGGATGGTTGGCTGAAGGATGGTTGGTTGAAGGATGGTTGGTTGAAGGATGGTTGGCTGAAGGATGGTTGGTTGAAGGATGGTTGGTTGAAGGATGGTTGGTTGAAGGATAGTTTGTTGAAGGATAGTTGGTTGAAGGATAGTTGGTTGAAGGATAGTTGGTTGAAGGATAGTTGGCTGAAGGATGACTGGTTGAAGGATAGTTGGTTGAAGGATGGCTGGTTGAAGGATGGGTGGTTGAAGGATGGTTTGTTGAAGGATGGTTGGCTGAAGGATGACTGGTTGAAGGATAGTTGGTTGAAGGATGGTTGGTTGAAGGATAGTTGGTTGAAGGATGGTTGGTTGAAGGATGGTTGGTTGAAGGATGGTTGGTTGAAGGATAGTTTGTTGAAGGATAGTTGGTTGAAGGATAGTTGGTTGAAGGATAGTTGGTTGAAGGATAGTTGGCTGAAGGATGACTGGTTGAAGGATAGTTGGTTGAAGGATGGCTGGTTGAAGGATGGGTGGTTGAAGGATGGTTTGTTGAAGGATGGTTGGCTGAAGGATGACTGGTTGAAGGATAGTTGGTTGAAGGATGGTTGGTTGAAGGATAGTTGGTTGAAGGATGGTTGGTTGAAGGATGGTTGGTTGAAGGATGGTTGGTTGAAGGATAGTTTGTTGAAGGATAGTTGGTTGAAGGATAGTTGGTTGAAGGATAGTTGGTTGAAGGATAGTTGGCTGAAGGATGACTGGTTGAAGGATAGTTGGTTGAAGGATGGCTGGTTGAAGGATGGGTGGTTGAAGAATGGTTTGTTGAAGGATGGTTGGCTGAAGGATGACTGGTTGAAGGATAGTTGGTTGAAGGATGGTTGGTTGAAGGATAGTTGGTTGAAGGATAGTTGGTTGAAGGATAGTTGGCTGCAGGAAGGTTGGCTGAAGGATGGTTGGCTGAAGGATGGTTGGCTGAAGGATGGTTGGTTGAAGGATGGTTGGCTGAAGGATGGTTGGCTGAAGGATGGTTGGTTGAAGGATGGCCGGTTGAAGGATAGTTGGTTGAAGGATGGTTGGCTGAAGGATGTTTGGTTGGTTGCACGAGGGTCTTGAAGGCTGCATGTCACTTGTTAACCTCCACTCAAGAATACTTCACTCACCTAAGTAAAGATTAAAGCTAGCTCTTACCATATATACTCCGAGAGACATGTACCTCACGTCGTATATACCTGTAAATCAATCATATAATAAGATCGTAATAAACTTGTGAGGTATTAGCAGTGAATTTATGCAGTGTGAAATATAATCCAGTCTTGAGGAGTTTGGAAAGCTTCTGTGAATCTCATTATCATTCACTGTGATTAGGTTATAACAGATAAATAATAACTGTTAGCATATGCATTTTACCAAATTATAAATCAGTCCATGAAGATTGAGGGACTGATTACCTCAAACTCCTCCTGATCTTCACGATTCTCCTTTGTATGGACTGATGAAGCCACTGTGTGGCGAAACGTTTCCTCAATAAAGATACCCAAGAGTTGCACATGTGTCTAATTTATCAACTTCTCGGTTATCTGAACCGTTCATCTACGTGTTAGCTGTTGCTAGTGCAACAATACGTTAAGAAAAAATATCTGAGATGAGTGTTGCGTGTTCTGCGTCGCCTGCAACGTGATTCTTAACATTTGCTTTCAAGCATTTGATGCCTCTACTGACTTTGACATGGCCAGGAAATTTATTCCAGTCCTTCACGGCAGGCAGTGGATATTGCAAAACTGTATTCACCTCCTCTTCTACCATATTGATTTTGGTTCGTAAGTTTCATAACATTGTGGGAAAGATTGTGGTGGACCCGACTATTGACAGTTAGGTTGACGTGGTTTTATCTGGATGTTTTACTCTGCCTGCCACATTTAGCATTTTCTTTCGTGTTTGTAATTTCATCCTCACCTACATGTTTGATTTGTGTCAGACCCAGGAGATAACTTACCTTCTTACCCCGAGTAACTTGCAGTTTTTCCTACATTAAGACATTAAATTTTTACTAATCCTACACTCACATCTTGGGACTAACCCTTCTTCAGCAGCAGTAACACCACCAGCAGCAGTAACACCACCAGCAGCAGTAACATCACCAGCAGCAGAAGTGCCACCCAACTATATCTTCACATTACCTCCCAGCTCTGCAGATACTGCAGCACCTCTCATTACTCACCCTCTCCCATATTGCAGCTGGCAGAATTGCCACACCTATCGTACAACTTCTACGGGTACGACAGCCAGGTGCCCACCACACACCACCACGACATATCTCCCTGCTACAGCTCCGACCACATGCGTCACTTCCAGTTCGCCATGCCACCAGACACACTGAACAAGACCTTGTACAAGAGGGAGAATGTCATGTATGCTCTGGTAGAAGCCCTCAGTGCCACAGGGAAGGTCACCCCTCTCAGGATCAACCGGATGGAGGTGCGTGCCGGGGCAGTGGCAGGGTATACGGGCACGGCATGGGGCTGGGCTAAGGAAAGGACAGGTGACATACAGACAAAGAAGATTTTTGTAGGGGAAATCAATAAGATAAAGTATTATAGTCTATTTAGCATATAAGGTTATTAGGGACCCTTATCCTCAGGAACGAGAATAAACATATCTTAGAAAGGCAAATCTCTTGGATTTTCCCTGAGTTGTTTGAGTGTTTTTCGTGCCCTACCTTCCTTAATACTTGTATATATATGTTCATATTACTGTTCTTAGACCTTTTATTTGAATGATACAGTCGGGAATATTTTTGCATAAGTACAATAGTTGAGGAAAGAGAGAGAGAGAGAGGGAAAAACGAAGGAAGGCAGGAGAGCGGATATGAAGACATGGGAGGAGGGGAGCTAGACTAGCCACTACCGTAAACACTAGGAATGATCTCCTCTAATGTATCCCTCCCTACAGATCAAGGAACTGCAGTCAGAGCTGCAGGTGTTGTTCACGTTGTTGGAGAAGCCCACGGTGGCTGGGGACCCAGAGTTCCCCATCTCTGAGAATACCATGAATCAGGCGGCAGATCTCATCCAGAAGACTATAGATAAGTCGCAGCTGGTTGCCGTCGTCCAGATCACCAGCGGACTAGTAAGTGTGTTTGTGGACTCAGTTATCCACAATGAGAAACAACTTGGCCACAGTTATGAAATACATGTGAGAGAGATGTGTATATTTCTGTGTCAGTCATCAACTTAATTCTCCTTTTACAGCGTGAATTATAAGCTGAAATGCCATTTATTCATTTCTGCACACTCGAATTTTATCTAAAAATCTCTCACAAACGTTTAAAAAAGTGGAAGAACGAGGTGCAGTAGAGACTTTCTTCTGATTGTAACTGACATACAGATCTCTCTAACCTGTGTTTCACATTGCTCTCCAGGTGGTTTATGTATCATTCTTTATAACATTGTAACAATCCAAGCTTCCACCTGGTTGCTGGGTTGAGTGTCAGCTCGTAACAGTCTTCACTAACTAGCTACCTGGGCGCTATCATTCACATTGTTCAAGGGCTGGTATGGAGTCAACTTCCTCTCCAAGCATTTCTGGGATGACCCCCATCCATTCTACCTTCATCTTTTGTCAACCTATCCCTCTCCATCGTTTTAACATCCTAAAATCACCTCAACAAACCCAACTCAGTCCACTGTGAGGGTAGAAATATTGGACGTGCTTCCTTACACCGGTTGTCTATGTTCACCCATCGGTAAAATGGGTACATGGGTGTTAGTGGACTGGTGTGGGTCGCATCCTGAGACAAAACTGTCCTAATTTACCCAAAATACTCTGCATAACAAGTGACTTTCTATTTACTAATGTGTCACTGATGTCAGCTATGCTCTGTATACCTTGTACATGTATTTATAGAAAGAAAGATATTATATTATCTCCCATCTTCACAGTCTAATTTTATCACTTATTCCGTTCCTTTTCTTCTGGTTTAAAATTATCTTTAACCTTAGTAGATCAGCTAGTTTCACATTATTTTTTTCTGCTCTCCTTCTCCGTTTAAAATAATCGTCCATGTGAGAGGGAGGGAGGGAAGGAAGGAAGGAAGGAAGGAAGGAAGGAAGGAAGGAAGGAAGGAAGGAAGGAAGGAAGGAACGAAGGAAAGAGGGAAGGAAGGAAAGGGAGTAGAGGGTAAAAATGTTGTATGAGTGAGAACATCTTGAGTCTGTTTTCTAAAACACTGACAGGTATCTTTCCACTACCACCACCACTGTCACAGGAGCCACAGATGGTGCAGGTGGTGGCGATGCCAGGGACGCTGAAGGAGGTACAGCGGGACGACGGACACACACGTGGTACCAACATCCTCACAGGATACTCCCCAGGTAACTCTTAAATCTTCCTCCTCCTCCAGTTAGGTCCATTATTCTTTCTTATGTCTTCCCAGATTTACGTATGTCCTCCCTTTTCATGAATTCTCTTGTTATGGTAGATTTCCAAATTTTCTGATTAGACTCTGAGGAAGACTCAGACTTCCACCTGTCCGGATGATGACGGTCTCACAGGTTTTTCTCGTTTCATACATATGTAACTCAAGCAGATCCCTCTCCTCCTCCTCAAGGTAAGTTTCCTCTCATACTCCAAGAAGACAGGATCCTCTCATATTCCAAGACAGGTTCCTCTCATACTCCAAGAAGACAGGTTCCTCTCATATTCCAAGACAGGTTCCTCTCATACTCTAAGAAGACAGGTTCCTCTCATACTCTAAGAAGAAAGGTTCCTCTCATACTCTAAGAAGACAGGTTCCTCTCATACTCTAAGAAGACAGGTTCCTCTCATATTCCAAGAAGACAGGTTCCTCTCATACTCCAAGAAGACAGGTTCCTCTCATACTCCAAGAAGACAGGTTCCTCTCATACTCCAAGAAGACAGGTTCCTCTCATACTCCAAGAAGACAGGTTCCTCTCATACTCCAAGACGACAGGTTCCTCTCATACTTCAAGAAGACAGGTTCCTCTCATACTCCAAGACGACAGGTTCCTCTCTTCCCCCAGATTCCTCTTCCATTTTCTAAGAAGGCCGGCCTTCCTCCAGATTCCTCTTCCATCTTCTAAGAAGGCAGACCTTCCTCCAGATTCCTCTTCCATCTTCTAAGAAGGCCCACCTTCCTCCAGATTCCTCTTCCATCTTCTAAGAAGGCCCACCTTCCTCCAGATTCCTCTTCCATCTTCTAAGAAGGCCCACCTTCCTCCAGATTCCTCTTCCATCTTTCAAGAAGGCCCACCATCCCCCAGATTCCTCTCCCATCTTTTAAGAAGGCCGACCTTCCTCCAGATTACTCTTCCATCTTCTAAGAAGGCCCATCTTCCTCCAGATTCCTCTTCCATTTTCTAAGAAGGCCCACCTTCCTCCATTCTCCTCTTCCATCTTCTAAGAGGGCCCACCTTCCTCCAGATTCCTCTTCCATCTTCTAAGAAGGCCGACCTTCCTCCAGATTCCTCTTCCATCTTCTAAGAAGGCCCTCCTTCCTCCAAATTCCTCTTTCATCTTCTAAGAAGGCCCACCTTCCTCCAGATTCCTCTTCCATCTTCTAAGAAGGCCCACCTTCCTCCAGATTCCTCTTCCATCTTCTAAGAAGGCCCACCTTTCCCCAGATTCCTCTTCCATCTTCTAAGAAGGCCCACCATCCCCCAGATTCCTCTTCCATCTTCTAAGAAGGCCCATCTTCCCCCAGATTCCTCTTCCATCTTCTAAGAAGGCCGACCTTCCTCCAGATTCCTCTTCCATCTTCTAAGAAGGCCGACCTTCCCCCAGATTCCTCTTCCATCTTCTAAGAAGGCCGACCTTCCTCCAGATTCCTTTTCCATCTTCTAAGAAGGTCGACCTTCCCCCAGATTCCTCTTCCATCTTCTAAGAAGGCCCACCTTCCTCCAGATTCCTCTTCCATCTTCTAAGAAGGCCCACCTTCCTCCAGATTCCTCTTCCATCTTCTAAGAAGGCCCATCTTCCTCCAAATTCCTCTTCCATCTTCTAAGAAGGCCCACCTTCCCCCAGATTCCTCTTCCATCTTATAAGAAGGCCCACCTTCCCCTAGATTTCTCTTCCATCTTCTAAGAAGGTCGACCTTCCTCCAGATTCCTCTTCTATCTTTTAAGAAGGCCGACTTTCCTCCAGATTCCTCTTCCATCTTCTAAGAAGGTCCACTTTCCTCCAGATTCCTCTTCCATCTTCTAAAAAGGTCGACCTTCCTCCAGATTCCTCTTCCATCTTCAAAGAAGGCCCACCTTCCTCCAGATTCCTCTTTCATCTTCTAAGAAGGCCCACCTTCCTCCAGATTCCTCTTCCATCTTCTAAGAAGGCCCACCTTCCTCCAGATTCCTCTTCCATCTTCTAAGAAGGCCCACCTTCCTCCAGATTCCTCTTCCATCTTCTAAGAAGGTCGACTTTCCTCCAGATTCTTCTTCCATCTTCTAAGAAGGTCGACCTTTCCCCAGATTCCTCTTCCATCTTCTAAGAAGGCCCACCTTCCTCCAGATTCCTTTTCCATCTTCTAAGAAGGCCCATCTTCCCCCAGATTCCTCTTCCATCTTCTAAGAAGGTCGACCTTCCTCCAGATTCCTCTTCCATCTTCTAAGAAGGTCGACCTTCCCCCAGATTCCTCTTCCATCTTCTAAGAAGACCCACCCTCCCCCAGATTCCTCTTCCATCTTCTAAGAAGGTCCACCTTCCTCCATATTCCTCTTCCATCTTCTAAGAAGGCCCATCTTCCCCCAGATTCCTCTTCCATCTTCTAAGAAGGCCCACCTTCCTCCAGATTCCTCTTCCATCTTCTAAGAAGGCCCACCTTCCTCCAGATTCCTCTTCCATCTTCTAAGAAGGCCCATCTTCCTCCAGATTCCTCTTCCATCTTCTAAGAAGGCCCCCCTTCCCCCAGATTCCTCTTCCATCTTCTAAGAAGGCCGACCTTCCCCCAGATTCCTCTTCCATCTTCTAAGAAGGTCGACCTTCCTCCAGATTCCTCTTCCATCTTCTAAGAAGGCCCATCTTCCTCCAGATTCCTCTTCCATCTTCTAAGAAGGTCGAACTTCCCCCAGATTCCTCTTCCATCTTCTAAGAAGGCCCACCTTCCTCCAGATTCCTCTTCCATCTTCTAAGAAGGTCCACTTTCCTCCAGATTCCTCTTCCATCTTCTAAGAAGGTCGACCTTCGTCCAGATTCCTCTTCCATCTTCAAAGAAGGCCCACCTTCCTCCAGATTCCTCTTCCACCTTCTAAGAAGGCCCACCTTCATCCAGATTCCTCTTCCATCTTCTAAGAAGGCCCACCTTCCTCCAGATTCCTCTTCCATCTTCAAAGAAGGCCCACCTTCCTCCAGATTCCTCTTCCATCTTCTAAGAAGGTCGACTTTCCTCCAGATTCCTCTTCCATCTTCTAAGAAGGTCGACCTTTCCCCAGATTCCTCTTCCATCTTCTAAGAAGGCCCACCTTCCTCCAGATTCCTATTCCATCTTCTAAGAAGGCCCATCTTCCCCCAGATTCCTCTTCCATCTTCTAAGAAGGTCGACCTTCCTCCAGATTCCTCTTCCATCTTCTAAGAAGGTCGACCTTCCCCCAGGTTCCTCTTCCATCTTTTAAGAAGGCCCACCTTCCTCCAGATTCCTCTTCCATCTTCTAAGAAGGCCCACCTTCCTCCAGATTCCTCTTAAATCTTCTAAGAAGGCCCACCTTCCTCCAGATTCCTCTTCCATCTTCTAAGAAGGCCCACCTTCCTCCAGATTCCTCCTCCATCTTCTAAGAAGGCCCACCTTCCTCCAGATTCCTCTTCCATCTTCTAAGAAGGCCCACCTTCCTCCAGATTCCTCTTCCATCTTCTAAGAAGGCCCACCTTCCTCCAGATTCCTCTTCCATCTTCTAAGAAGGCCCACCTTCCTCCAGATTCCTCTTCCATCTTCTAAGAAGGCCCACCTTCCTCCAGATTCCTCTTCCATCTTCTAAGAAGGCCCACCTTCCTCCAGATTCCTCTTCCATCTTCTAAGAAGGCCCACCTTCCTCCAGATTCCTCTTCCATCTTCTAAGAAGGCCCACCTTCCTCCAGATTCCTCTTCCATCTTCTAAGAAGGCCCACCTTCCTCCAGATTCCTCTTCCATCTTCTAAGAAGGCCCACCTTCCTCCAGATTCCTCTTCCATCTTCTAAGAAGGTCGACCTTCCTCCAGATTCCTCTTCCATCTTCTAAGAAGGTCGACCTTCCTCCAGATTCCTCTTCCATCTTCTAAGAAGGCCCACCTTCCTCCAGATTCCTCTTCCATCTTCTAAGAAGGTCGACCTTCCTCCAGATTCCTCTTCCATCTTCTAAGAAGGCCCACCTTCCTCCAGATTCCTCTTCCATCTTCTAAGAAGGTCGACCTTCCTCCAGATTCCTCTTCCATCTTCTAAGAAGGCCCATCTTCCTCCAGATTCCTCTTCCATCTTCTAAGAAGGCCCACCTTCCTCCAGATTCCTCTTCCATCTTCTAAGAAGGCCCACCTTCCTCCAGATTCCTCTTCCATCTTCTAAGAAGGCCCACCTTCCTCCAGATTCCTCTTCCATCTTCTAAGAAGGCCCACCTTCCTCCAGATTCCTCTTCCATTTTCTAAGAAGGCCCATCTTCCTCCAGATTCCTCTTCCATCTTCTAAGAAGGCCCACCTTCCTCCAGATTCCTCTTCCATCTTCTAAGAAGGTCGACCTTTCTCCAGATTCCTCTTCCATCTTCTAAGAAGGCCCACCTTCCTCCAGATTCCTCTTCCATCTTCTAAGAAGGCCCACCTTCCTCCAGATTCCTCTTCCATCTTCTAAGAAGGTCGACCTTCCTCCAGATTCCTCTTCCATCTTCTAAGAAGGCTGACCTTCCTCCAGATTCCTCTTCCATCTTCTAAGAAGGCCCACCTTCCTCCAGATTCCTCTTCCATCTTCTAAGAAGGCCCACCTTCCTCCAGATTCCTCTTCCATCTTCTAAGAAGGCCCACCTTCCTCCAGATTCCTCTTCCATCTTCTAAGAAGGTCGACCTTCCTCCAGATTCCTCTTCCATCTTCTAAGAAGGCTGACCTTCCTCCAGATTCCTCTTCCATCTTCTAAGAAGGCCCACCTTCCTCCAGATTCCTCTTCCATCTTCTAAGAAGGTCGACCTTCCTCCAGATTCCTCTTCCATCTTCTAAGAAGGCCCACCTTCCTCCAGATTCCTCTTCCATCTTCTAAGAAGGCTGACCTTCCTCCAGATTCCTCTTCCATCTTCTAAGAAGGCCCACCTTCCTCCAGATTCCTCTTCCATCTTCTAAGAAGGCCCACCTTCCTCCAGATTCCTCTTCCATCTTCTAAGAAGGTCCACCTTCCTCCAGATTCCTCTTCCATCTTCTAAGAAGGCCCATCTTCCTCCAGATTCCTCTTCCATCTTCTAAGAAGGTCGACCTTCCTCCAGATTCCTCTTCCATCTTCTAAGAAGGCTGACCTTCCTCCAGATTCCTCTTCCATCTTCTAAGAAGGCCCACCTTCCTCCAGATTCCTCTTCCATCTTCTAAGAAGGCTGACCTTCCTCCAGATTCCTCTTCCATCTTCTAAGAAGGCCCACCTTCCTCCAGATTCCTCTTCCATCTTCTAAGAAGGCCCATCTTCCTCCAGATTCCTCTTCCATCTTCTAAGAAGGCCCACCTTCCTCCAGATTCCTCTTCCATCTTCTAAGAAGGCCCATCTTCCTCCAGATTCCTCTTCCATCTTCTAAGAAGGCCCACCTTCCTCCAGATTCCTCTTCCATCTTCTAAGAAGGCCCACCTTCCTCCAGATTCCTCTTCCATCTTCTAAGAAGGCCCACCTTCCTCCAGATTCCTCTTCCATCTTCTAAGAAGGCCCACCTTCCTCCAGATTCCTCTTCCATCTTCTAAGAAGGCCCACCTTCCTCCAGATTCCTCTTCCATCTTCTAAGAAGGCCCACCTTCCTCCAGATTCCTCTTCCATCTTCTAAGAAGGCCCACCTTCCTCCAGATTCCTCTTCCATCTTCTAAGAAGGTCGACCTTCCTCCAGATTCCTCTTCCATCTTCTAAGAAGGTCGACCTTCCTCCAGATTCCTCTTCCATCTTCTAAGAAGGCCCACCTTCCTCCAGATTCCTCTTCCATCTTCTAAGAAGGTCGACCTTCCTCCAGATTCCTCTTCCATCTTCTAAGAAGGCCCACCTTCCTCCAGATTCCTCTTCCATCTTCTAAGAAGGTCGACCTTCCTCCAGATTCCTCTTCCATCTTCTAAGAAGGCTGACCTTCCTTCAGATTCCTCTTCCATCTTCTAAGAAGGCCCACCTTCCTCCAGATTCCTCTTCCATCTTCTAAGAAGGCCCACCTTCCTCCAGATTCCTCTTCCATCTTCTAAGAAGGCCCACCTTCCTCCAGATTCCTCTTCCATCTTCTAAGAAGGCCCACCTTCCTCCAGATTCCTCTTCCATCTTCTAAGAAGGCCCACCTTCCTCCAGATTCCTCTTCCATCTTCTAAGAAGGCCCACCTTCCTCCAGATTCCTCTTCCATCTTCTAAGAAGGTCGACCTTCCTCCAGATTCCTCTTCCATCTTCTAAGAAGGCCCACCTTCCTCCAGATTCCTCTTCCATCTTCTAAGAAGGCCCACCTTCCTCCAGATTCCTCGTCCATCTTCTAAGAAGACCTTCCTCCAGATTCCTCTTCCATCTTCTAAGAAGGATTCCTCTTCCATCTTCCACCTTCCTCCAGATTCCTCTTCCATCTTCTAAGAAGCCCACCTTCCTCCAGATTCCTCTTCCATCTTCTAAGAAGGTCGACCTTCCTCCAGATTCCTCTTCCATCTTCTAAGAAGGATTCCTCTTCCATCTTCACCTTCCTCCAGATTCCTCTTCCATCTTCTAAGAAGGCCCACCTTCCTCCAGATTCCTCTTCCATCTTCTAAGAAGGTCGACCTTCCTCCAGATTCCTCTTCCATCTTCTAAGAAGGCTGACCTTCCTCCAGATTCCTCTTCCATCTTCTAAGAAGGCCCACCTTCCTCCAGATTCCTCTTCCATCTTCTAAGAAGGCCCACCTTCCTCCAGATTCCTCTTCCATCTTCTAAGAAGGCCCACCTTCCTCCAGATTCCTCTTCCATCTTCTAAGAAGGCCCACCTTCCTCCAGATTCCTCTTCCATCTTCTAAGAAGGGACCTTCCTCCAGATTCCTCTTCCATCTTCTAAGAAGGCCCACCTTCCTCCAGATTCCTCTTCCATCTTCTAAGAAGGCCCACCTTCCTCCAGATTCCTCTTCCATCTTCTAAGAAGGCTGACCTTCCTCCAGATTCCTCTTCCATCTTCTAAGAAGGCCCACCTTCCTCCAGATTCCTCTTCCATCTTCTAAGAAGGCTGACCTTCCTCCAGATTCCTCTTCCATCTTCTAAGAAGGCCCACCTTCCTCCAGATTCCTCTTCCATCTTCTAAGAAGGCCCACCTTCCTCCAGATTCCTCTTCCATCTTCTAAGAAGGCTTCCACCTTCCTCCAGATTCCTCTTCCATCTTCTAAGAAGGCCCACCTTCCTCCAGATTCCTCTTCCATCTTCTAAGAAGGCCCACCTTCCTCCAGATTCCTCTTCCATCTTCTAAGAAGGCCCACCTTCCTCCAGATTCCTCTTCCATCTTCTAAGAAGGCCCACCTTCCTCCAGATTCCTCTTCCATCTTCTAAGAAGGCCGACCTTCCTCCAGATTCCTCTTCCATCTTCTAAGAAGGCCCACCTTCCTCCAGATTCCTCTTCCATCTTCTAAGAAGGCCCACCTTCCTCCAGATTCCTCTTCCATCTTCTAAGAAGGCCCATCTTCCTCCAGATTCCTCTTCCATCTTCTAAGAAGGCCCACCTTCCTCCAGATTCCTCTTCCATCTTCTAAGAAGGCCCATCTTCCTCCAGATTCCTCTTCCATCTTCTAAGAAGGCCCACCTTCCTCCAGATTCCTCTTCCATCTTCTAAGAAGGCCCACCTTCCTCCAGATTCCTCTCCTCCAGATTCCTCTTCTAAGAAGGCCCATCTTCCTCCAGATTCCTCTTCCATCTTCTAAGAAGGCCCATCTTCCTCCAGATTCCTCTTCCATCTTCTAAGAAGGCCCATCTTCCTCCAGATTCCTCTTCCATCTTCTAAGAAGGCCCACCTTCCTCCAGATTCCTCTTCCATCTTCTAAGAAGGCCCATCTTCCTCCAGATTCCTCCCATCTTCTAAGAAGGCCGACCTTCCTCCAGATTCCTCTTCCATCTTCTAAGAAGGCCCATCTTCCTCCAGATTCCTCTTCCATCTTCTAAGAAGGCCCACCTTCCTCCAGATTCCTCTTCCATCTTCTAAGAAGGCCCATCTTCCTCCAGATTCCTCTTCCATCTTCTAAGAAGGCCCACCTTCCTCCAGATTCCTCTTCCATCTTCTAAGAAGGCCCATCTTCCTCCAGATTCCTCTTCCATCTTCTAAGAAGGCCCATCTTCCTCCAGATTCCTCTTCCATCTTCTAAGAAGGCCCACCTTCCTCCAGATTCCTCTTCCATCTACTAAGAAGGCCCATCTTCCTCCAGATTCCTCTTCCATCTTCTAAGAAGGCCCACCTTCCTCCAGATTCCTCTTCCATCTACTAAGAAGGCCCATCTTCCTCCAGATTCCTCTTCCATCTTCTAAGAAGGCCCACCTTCCTCCAGATTCCTCTTCCATCTACTAAGAAGGCCCATCTTCCTCCAGATTCCTCTTCCATCTTCTAAGAAGGCCCACCTTCCTCCAGATTCCTCTTCCATCTACTAAGAAGGCCCATCTTCCTCCAGATTCCTCTTCCATCTTCTAAGAAGGCCCACCTTCCTCCAGATTCCTCTTCCATCTACTAAGAAGGCCCATCTTCCTCCAGATTCCTCTTCCATCTTCTAAGAAGGCCCATCTTCCTCCAGATTCCTCTTCCATCTTCTAAGAAGGCCCACCTTCCTCCAGATTCCTCTTCCATCTTCTAAGAAGGCCCACCTTCCTCCAGATTCCTCTTCCATCTACTAAGAAGGCCCACCTTCCTCCAGATTCCTCTTCCATCTACTAAGAAGGCCCACCTTCCTCCAGATTCCTCTTCCATCTACTAAGAAGGCCCACCTTCCTCCAGATTCCTCTTCCATCTACTAAGAAGGCCCACCTTCCTCCAGATTCCTCTTCCATCTTCTAAGAAGGCCCACCTTCCTCCAGATTCCTCTTCCATCTTCTAAGAAGGCCCATCTTCCTGCAGATTCCTCTTCCATCTTCTAAGAAGGTCGACCTTCCTCCAGATTCCTCTTCCATCTTCTAAGAAGGCTGACCTTCCTCCAGATTCCTCTTCCATCTTCTAAGAAGGCCCACCTTCCTCCAGATTCCTCTTCCATCTTCTAAGAAGGCTGACCTTCCTCCAGATTCCTCTTCCATCTTCTAAGAAGGCCCACCTTCCTCCAGATTCCTCTTCCATCTTCTAAGAAGGCCCATCTTCCTCCAGATTCCTCTTCCATCTTCTAAGAAGGCCCACCTTCCTCCAGATTCCTCTTCCATCTTCTAAGAAGGCCCATCTTCCTCCAGATTCCTCTTCCATCTTCTAAGAAGGCCCACCTTCCTCCAGATTCCTCTTCCATCTTCTAAGAAGGCCCACCTTCCTCCAGATTCCTCTTCCATCTACTAAGAAGGCCCACCTTCCTCCAGATTCCTCTTCCATCTACTAAGAAGGCCCACCTTCCTCCAGATTCCTCTTCCATCTACTAAGAAGGCCCACCTTCCTCCAGATTCCTCTTCCATCTACTAAGAAGGCCCACCTTCCTCCAGATTCCTCTTCCATCTTCTAAGAAGGCCCACCTTCCTCCAGATTCCTCTTCCATCTTCTAAGAAGGCCCATCTTCCTCCAGATTCCTCTTCCATCTTCTAAGAAGGTCGACCTTCCTCCAGATTCCTCTTCCATCTTCTTAGAAGGCTGACCTTCCTCCAGATTCCTCTTCCATCTTCTAAGAAGGCCCACCTTCCTCCAGATTCCTCTTCCATCTTCTAAGAAGGCTGACCTTCCTCCAGATTCCTCTTCCATCTTCTAAGAAGGCCCACCTTCCTCCAGATTCCTCTTCCATCTTCTAAGAAGGCCCATCTTCCTCCAGATTCCTCTTCCATCTTCTAAGAAGGCCCACCTTCCTCCAGATTCCTCTTCCATCTTCTAAGAAGGCCCATCTTCCTCCAGATTCCTCTTCCATCTTCTAAGAAGGCCCACCTTCCTCCAGATTCCTCTTCCATCTTCTAAGAAGGCCCACCTTCCTCCAGATTCCTCTTCCATCTACTAAGAAGGCACACCTTCCTCCAGATTCCTCTTCCATCTACTAAGAAGGCCCACCTTCCTCCAGATTCCTCTTCCATCTACTAAGAAGGCCCACCTTCCTCCAGATTCCTCTTCCATCTTCTAAGAAGGCCCATCTTCCTCCAGATTCCTCTTCCATCTTCTAAGAAGGCCCACCTTCCTCCAGATTCCTCTTCCATCTACTAAGAAGGCCCACCTTCCTCCAGATTCCTCTTCCATCTTCTAAGAAGGCCCACCTTCCTCCAGATTCCTCTTCCATCTACTAAGAAGGCCCACCTTCCTCCAGATTCCTCTTCCATCTACTAAGAAGGCCCACCTTCCTCCAGATTCCTCTTCCATCTACTAAGAAGGCCCACCTTCCTCCAGATTCCTCTTCCATCTACTAAGAAGGCCCACCTTCCTCCAGATTCCTCTTCCATCTACTAAGAAGGCCCACCTTCCTCCAGATTCCTCTTCCATCTACTAAGAAGGCCCACCTTCCTCCAGATTCCTCTTCCATCTACTAAGAAGGCCCACCTTCCTCCAGATTCCTCTTCCATCTACTAAGAAGGCCCACCTTCCTCCAGATTCCTCTTCCATCTACTAAGAAGGCTGACCTTCCTCCAGATTCCTCTTCCATCTACTAAGAAGGCCCACCTTCCTCCAGATTCCTCTTCCATCTACTAAGAAGGCTGACCTTCCTCCAGATTCCTCTTCCATCTACTAAGAAGGCTGACCTTCCTCCAGATTCCTCTTCCATCTACTAAGAAGGCCCACCTTCCTCCAGATTCCTCTTCCATCTACTAAGAAGGCCCACCTTCCTCCAGATTCCTCTTCCATCTACTAAGAAGGCCCACCTTCCTCCAGATTCCTCTTCCATCTACTAAGAAGGCCCACCTTCCTCCAGATTCCTCTTCCATCTACTAAGAAGGCCCACCTTCCTCCAGATTCCTCTTCCATCTACTAAGAAGGCCCACCTTCCTCCAGATTCCTCTTCCATCTACTAAGAAGGCCCACCTTCCTCCAGATTCCTCTTCCATCTACTAAGAAGGCCCACCTTCCTCCAGATTCCTCTTCCATCTACTAAGAAGGCCCACCTTCCTCCAGATTCCTCTTCCATCTACTAAGAAGGCCCACCTTCCTCCAGATTCCTCTTCCATCTACTAAGAAGGCCCACCTTTCTCCAGATTCCTCTTCCATCTACTAAGAAGGCCCACCTTCCTCCAGATTCCTCTTCCATCTACTAAGAAGGCTGACCTTCCTCCAGATTCCTCTTCCATCTACTAAGAAGGCCCACCTTCCTCCAGATTCCTCTTCCATCTACTAAGAAGGCCCACCTTCCTCCAGATTCCTCTTCCATCTACTAAGAAGGCCCACCTTCCTCCAGATTCCTCTTCCATCTACTAAGAAGGCCCACCTTCCTCCAGATTCCTCTTCCATCTACTAAGAAGGCCCACCTTCCTCCAGATTCCTCTTCCATCTACTAAGAAGGCCCACCTTCCTCCAGATTCCTCTTCCATCTACTAAGAAGGCCCACCTTCCTCCAGATTCCTCTTCCATCTACTAAGAAGGCCCACCTTCCTCCAGATTCCTCTTCCATCTACTAAGAAGGCCCACCTTCCTCCAGATTCCTCTTCCATCTACTAAGAAGGCCCACCTTCCTCCAGATTCCTCTTCCATCTACTAAGAAGGCCCACCTTCCTCCAGATTCCTCTTCCATCTTCTAAGAAGGCCCACCTTCCTCCAGATTCCTCTTCCATCTACTAAGAAGGCCCACCTTCCTCCAGATTCCTCTTCCATCTACTAAGAAGGCCCACCTTCCTCCAGATTCCTCTTCCATCTACTAAGAAGGCCCACCTTCCTCCAGATTCCTCTTCCATCTACTAAGAAGGCCCACCTTCCTATTTCAGATAAGTTATGTTATCTTTATCAATGTTCTTCCGCTGGATATCAGTCTTCATTATTTTTAAGCTTTCATCCTCTTGGTAAGTGTTTCATCTGAGTAATTTCTCCTTCCTCTCAAGGTAGATCCTGTCTACCTCTCAAGGTAGATCCTGTCTACCTCTCAAGGTAGATCCTGTCTTCCTCTCAAGGTAGATCCTGTCTTCCTCTCAAGGTAGATCCTCTGTTCCTCTCAAGGTAGATCCTGTCTTCCTGTCAAGGTAGATCCTGTCTTCCTCTCAAGGTAGATCCTGTCTTCCTGTCAAGGTAGATCCTGCCTTCCTCTCAAGGTAGATCCTGTCTTCCTGTCAAGGTAGATCCTGTCTTCCTGTCAAGGTAGATCCTGTCTTCCTGTCAAGGTAGATCCTGTCTTCCTCTCAAGGTAGATCCTGTCTTCCTCTCAAGGTAGATCCTGTCTTCCTCTCAAGGTAGATCCTGTCTTTCTCTCAAGGTGGATCCTGTCTACCTCTCAAGGTAGATCCTGTCTTCCTGTCAAGGTAGATCCTGTCTTCCTGTCAAGGTAGATCCTGTCTTCCTGTCAAGGTAGATCCTGTCTTCCTGTCAAGGTAGATCCTGTCTTCCTCTCAAGGTAGATCCTGTCTTCCTCTCAAGGTAGATCCTGTCTTCCTCTCAAGGTAGATCCTGTCTTTCTCTCAAGGTAGATCCTGTCTACCTCTCAAGGTAGATCCTGTCTTCCTCTCAAGGTAGATCCTGTCTACCTCTCAAGGTAGATCCTGTCTACCTCTCAAGGTAGATCCTGTCTACCTCTCAAGGTAGATCCTGTCTACCTCTCAAGGTAGATCCTGTCTACCTCTCAAGGTAGATCCTGTCTACCTCTCAAGGTAGATCCTGTCTACCTCTCAAGGTAGATCCTGTCTTCCTCTCAAGGTAGATCCTGTCTTCCTCTCAAGGTAGATCCTGTCTTCCTCTCAAGGTAGATCCTCTGTTCCTCTCAAGGTAGATCCTGTCTTCCTGTCAAGGTAGATCCTGTCTTCCTCTCAAGGTAGATCCTGTCTTCCTGTCAAGGTAGATTCTGTCTTCCTCTCAAGGTAGATCCTGTCTTCCTGTCAAGGTAGATCCTGCCTTCCTCTCAAGGTAGATCCTGTCTTCCTGTCAAGGTAGATCCTGTCTTCCTGTCAAGGTAGATCCTGTCTTCCTGTCAAGGTAGATCCTGTCTTCCTCTCAAGGTAGATCCTGTCTTCCTCTCAAGGTAGATCCTGTCTTCCTCTCAAGGTAGATCCTGTCTTTCTCTCAAGGTAGATCCTGTCTACCTCTCAAGGTAGATCCTGTCTTCCTCTCAAGGTAGATCCTGTCTACCTCTCAAGGTAGATCCTGTCTTCCTCTCAAGGTAGATCCTGTCTACCTCTCAAGGTAGATCCTGTCTTCCTCTCAAGGTAGAGCCTGTGTTCCTCTCAATGTAGATCCTGTCTTCCTCTCAAGGTAGATCCTGTCTACCTCTCAAGGTAGATCCTGTCTTCCTCTCAAGGTAGATCCTGTCTTCCTCTCAAGGTAGATCATGTCTTCCTCTCAAGGTAAATCCTGTCTTTCTCTCAAGGTAGATCATGTCTTCCTCTCAAGGTAAATCCTGTCTTTCTCTCAAGGTAGATCATGTCTTCCTCTCAAGGTAAATCCTGTCTTTCTCTCAAGGTAGAACGTGTCTTCCTCTCAAGGTAGATCCTGTCTACCTCTCAAGGTAAATCCTGTCTTCCTGTCAAGGTAGATCCTGTCTACCTCTCAAGGTAGATCCTGTCTTCCTCTCAAGGTAGATCCTGTCTTCCTGTCAAGGTAGATCCTGTCTACCTCTCAAGGTAGATCCTGTCTTCCTCTCAAGGTAGATCCTGTCTTCCTCTCAAGGTAGATCCTGTCTACCTTGACAAAGTCATGTGGCTTTTCACAAAGATCCTCTTCCTTCTTCTTCTTATCCTCCTCAACTGAGCTGTAATCTAATTCCTAATTACTTTTCCTGGCTCTGCTAGTTTTCCCGAACAGCTTTCCAGGTTACACTAATTACATTCCACAAATTAGAATTTTTTTTCGTGGCATCTTTTCGCACCTCACTAGGTACCAGTACCTGTTTTCCCGTACATGAGTGAGAAAGGCTGGGTCTGATAGGTGTCTGGGGTACGAAAACAAACTCTTGGGTACCCTTGGGAAAAAGATTGGACCAATAGATGGTTGGTTTTGGTAAGGACCTGCCATGTATGGGCCAGTAGGCCTACTGTAGTGTTTCTCTAGTCTTATGTTCTTATCTTTCCCGTTAGTACATAGAGTATAAGCCATTTCTCAGAAGTCTTCCCTCCTGACAGGTGATATGGCTGGGCTGGCTATTGGTATGCTCATTCTGGGCGGCATTGTGGGCTACGCTGGTATCTACATCTACGCCTCCAAAAAGTAGATATTGGAATTAGATACTTCAGACTTCAGGATAATTCAGTACATCTACAAGCGGACTACCACAGAGCGTAGCCAACCTGTTACAAGTTTCCACCTTCAAGAAAATCTATCGTCTACTAGCAGTCTACTCAGACAGCCGGTAGACAATCAGCCAAAAGTCTACACTTTCAGGCTAATAGATCTTCCACTAGAAGTTTACTCTAGGGAAAAAATGTAATGTCTATTTGTCCAGATAACAGATCGATTAACAATCTGGTTTACAAGTCACAGGGAACAGAAATCTTCAGTCCAAGATCTTTCGCGTCTCCGTGTGCGTCATCAGGAGCTATGCAGTGTCGCATATATTTTATATAATAAAGTATATTAATATCGATATGTATGATAATGTAAATGCAGTAAATGTGTATAATAGAAATTTTAACCTTGAATTATATAGTTCCCTTGGAAGAGGTTAGTAATGCATAGATGCCAGGGGGAAGGCTCTTGATCCAGGGAACTGGAGCTGACTTGTTTCATGTTCCTCGGATCAAGCTTCATTACCTCCTAGTCATCGGGCGCTGTAAGGGGACCTTACGGTCTTAGCGCTTCCCAGTGATTACAAAGAATATCCTCGTTTTAAATTTAGCGTTATATGAACGTAATCGAGAAAGATAATTGAGTAAGGTAATTAATTAAGGCAATTAGCAAGAAGCAGGCCTAATAATTTCATAATTTTGACAAGTTTTCAAACACAGTGATTGGAATGTCACAAATTATTAATAATTACCTGCTAGATTAATATAATTACCTGCTAGATTAATATAATTACGTGCTAGATTAATATAATTACCTGCTAGATTAATATAATTACCTGTTAGATTAATATAATTACCTGCTAGATTAATATAATTACCTGCTAGATTAATATAATTACCTGCTAGATTAATATAATTACCTGCTAGATTAATATAATTACCTGCTAGATTAATATAATTACCTGCTAGATTAATATAATTACCTGCTAGATTAATATAATTACCTGCTAGATTAATATAATTACCTGCTAGATTAATATAATTACCTGCTAGATTAATATAATTACCTGCTAGATTAATATAATTACCTGCTAGATTAATATAATTACCTGCTAGATTAATATAATTACCTGCTAGATTAATATAATTACCTGCTAGATTAATATAATTACCTGCTAGATTAATATAATTACCTGCTAGATTAATATAATTACCTGCTAGATTAATATAATTACCTGCTAGATTAATATAATTACCTGCTAGATTAATATAATTACCTGCTAGATTAATATAATTACCTGCTAGATTAATATAATTACCTGCTAGATTAATATAATTACCTGCTAGATTAATATAATTACCTGCTAGATTAATATAATTTCCTGCTAGATTAATATAATTACCTGCTAGATTAATATAATTACCTGCTAGATTAATATAATTACCTGCTAGATTAATATAATTACCTGCTAGATTAATCAATTACACAACTACTAGCTAGCATAAGTAATTAGGTAATGTGGAGGTGGTCAGTCCCTCAGCCTTGATATAAGGTGATCGGTCCCTCAGCCTTGATATAAGGTGGTCAGGCCCTCAGCCTTGATATAAGGTGGTCAGTCCCTCAGTCTTGATATAAGGTGGTCAGGCCCTCAGCCTTGATATAAGGTGGTCAGTCCCTCAGTCTTGATATAAGGTGGTCAGTCCCTCAGCCTTGATATAAGGTGGTCAGTCCCTCAACCTCGATATAAGGTGGCCATGATTTCAGCCTCGAAATAAGATGGTCAGTCCCTCAGCCTTGATATAAGGTGGTCAGTCCCTCAGCCTTGATATAAGGTGGTCAGTCAATCAGCCTTGATACAAGGTGATCAGTCCTTCAGCCTTGATATAAGGTGGTCAGTCCCTCAGCCTTGATATAAGGTGGTCAGTCCCTCAGCCTTGTTCTAAGGTGGTCAGTAGCTCAACCTTGATATAAGGTGGTCAGTCCCTCAGCCTTGATATAAGGTGGTCAGTCCCTCAACCTTGATATAAGGTGGTCAGTCCCTCAACCTTGATATAAGGTGATCAGTCCCTCAACCTTGATATAAGGTGATCAGTCCCTCAACCTTGATATAAGGTGATCAGTCCCTCAACCTTGATATAAGGTGGTCAGTCCCTCAACCTTGATATAAGGTGATCAGTCCCTCAACCTTGATATAAGGTGATCAGTCCCTCAACCTTGATATAAGGTGATCAGTCCCTCAACCTTGATATAAGGTGATCAGTCCCTGAACCTTGATATAAGGTGATCAGTCCCTCAACCTTGATATAAGGTGGTCAGTCCCTCAACCTTGATATAAGGTGATCAGTCCCTCAACCTTGATATAAGGTGATCAGTCCCTCAACCTTGATATAAGGTGATCAGTCCCTCAACCTTGATATAAGGTGATCAGTCCCTCAACCTTGATATAAGGTGATCAGTCCCTGAACCTTGATAATAATACATAATAGTCATACAGTAGTAATACACTATAATATATACATCGTGATGTATACACTGAGAGGTGTATGTTTCTCACTGTATACATGCACTAGACGTACGTACTTGTACTAGACGTACGTACTTGTACTAGACGTACGTACTTGTACTAGACGTACGTACTTGTACTAGACGTACGTACTTGTACTAGACGTACGTACTTGTACTAGACGTACGTACTTGTACTAGACGTACGTACTTGTACTAGACGTACGTACTTGTACTAGACGTACGTACTTACAGTAGCCTGGTGACAACCAACATATACGTCAGGGAACTAGACTCTACTTCCCATGTACTCAGCAGTACCTGAGTAATGCTTCACTTGTACTCAGCAGTACCTGAGTAATGCTTCACTTGTACTCAGTAGTACCTGAGTAATGCTTCACTTGTACTCAGCAGTACCTGAGTAATGCTTCACTTGTACTCAGCAGTACCTGAGTAATGCTTCACTTGTACTCAGCAGTACCTGAGTAATGCTTCACTTGTACTCAGCAGTACCTGAGTAATGCTTCACTTGTACTCAGCAGTACCTGAGTAATGCTTCACTTGTACTCAGCAGTACCTGAGTAATGCTTCACTTGTACTGTACCTGAGTAATGTTTCACTTGTACTCAGCAGTACCTGAGTAATGCTTCACTTGTACTCAGCAGTACCTGAGTAATGCTTCACTTGTACTCAGCAGTACCTGAGTAATGCTTCACTTGTACTCAGCAGTACCTGAGTAATGTTTCACTTGTACTCAGCAGTACCTGAGTAATGCTTCACTTGTACTCAGCAGTACCTGAGTAATGCTTCACTTGTACTCAGCAGTACCTGAGTAATGTTTCACTTGTACTCAGCAGTACCTAAGTAATGCTTCACTTGTACTCAGCAGTACCTGAATAATGCTTCACTTGTACTCAGCAGTACCTGAGTAATGCTTCACTTGTACTCAGCAGTACCTGAGTAATGCTTCGCTTGTACTCAGCAGTACCTGAGTAATGCTTCACTTGTACTCAGCAGTACCTGAGTAATGCTTCACTTGTACTCAGCAGTACCTGAGCAATGCTTCACTTGTACTCAGCAGTACCTGAGTAATGCTTCACTTGTACTCAGCAGTACCTGAGTAATGCTTCACTTGTACTCAGCAGTACCTGAGTAATGCTTCACTTGTACTCAGCAGTACCTGAGTAATGCTTCACTTGTACTCAGCAGTACCTGAGTAATGCTTCACTTGTACTCAGCAGTACCTGAGTAATGCTTCACTTGTACTCAGCAGTACCTGAGTAATGCTTCACTTGTACTCAGCAGTACCTGAGTAATGCTTCACTTGTACTCAGCAGTACCTGAGTAATGCTTCACTTGTACTCAGCAGTACCTGAGTAATGCTTCACTTGTACTCAGCAGTACCTGAGTAATGCTTCACTTGTACTCAGCAGTACCTGAGTAATGCTTCACTTGTACTCAGCAGTACCTGAGTAATGTTTCACTTGTACTCAGCAGTACCTGAGTAATGCTTCACTTGTACTCAGCAGTACCTGAGTAATGCTTCACTTGTACTCAGCAGTACCTGAGTAATGCTTCACTTGTACTCAGCAGTACCTGAGTAATGCTTCACTTGTACTCAGCAGTACCTGAGTAATGCTTCACTTGTACTCAGCAGTACCTGAGTAATGTTTCACTTGTACTCAGCAGTACCTGAGTAATGTTTCACTTGTACTCAGCAGTACCTGAGTAATGTTTCACTTGTACTCAGCAGTACCTGAGTAATGTTTCACTTGTACTCAGCAGTACCTGAGTAATGTTTCACTTGTACTCAGCAGTACCTGAGTAATGCTTCACTTGTACTCAGCAGTACCTGAGTAATGTTTCACTTGTACTCAGCAGTACCTGAGTAATGTTTCACTTGTACTCAGCAGTACCTGAGTAATGCTTCACTTGTACTCAGCAGTACCTGAGTAATGCTTCACTTGTACTCAGCAGTACCTGAGTAATGCTTCACTTGTACTCAGCAGTACCTGAGTAATGCTTCACTTGTACTCAGCAGTACCTGAGTAATGCTTCACTTGTACTCAGCAGTACCTGAGTAATGTTTCACTTGTACTCAGCAGAAGGTCAGTTTGTAAACTGACACCACTTCACACTAACACCTCATACACCTACATACAAAATACAAGAGTCAGCAGACATGTAGGTATACATTCACGTAAATACACACACATATACACACATGATCAGATATGTATACAAATGTACATAATTATACACCCACGTAGTGTGTACACAGTACTGTGTACACACACTTCAAATATAAAAATATATCTTATCTATATTTAAACTTACGTATATATATATATATATATATATATATATATATATATATATATATATATATATATATATATATATATATATATATATATATATATATATATATATATATATATATATATATATATATATATATATATATATATATATATATATATATATATATATATATATATATATATATATATATATATATGTATATATGAGAACTGAGGGAAAACGAGTTAGGTACTTACTATCTAGCTCGTCTAGGTCCATGATACTGGTCCATGATACTGGTCCATGATACTGGTCCATGATACTGGTCCATGGTGTTGACGCTGGTTGTGTACCGAGGAATGGGCCATCCAGGTATGGTGCACAGGTACTTCCGTCTGTGTGAGTTGGACTAAACACATGGACCATTACAGGGAGTGGTCCTGTATCTCTTCTCTGACGTCAAGTGGCCCACAACACGGACCACAGATGATTGTGGACCACCAACTTTAATATGAGATTCCTTATGGTCAAGTACACGTACTGTCAGTGTCATTCTTAATAATAATAATAATAATAATAATAATAATAATAATAATAATAATAATATTAATAATAGTAATAATTAATAATAATAATAATGATAATAATAATAATAATAATAATAATAATAATAATAATAATAATAATAATAATAATAATAATAATAATAATTAATAATAATAATAATAATAATAATAATAATAATAATAATAATAATAATAATAATAATAATAATAATGATAGTAATAATAATTAATATTAATTAAAATAACAGAAACGAAGCCTGAAATACGAGCTATGATGTACTTGCTAGGAGTGATTTCAGCGAAGGAGTGACTTCAGCGAAGGAGTGACTTCAGCGAAGGAGTGACTCCAGTGAAGGAGTGACTTCAGCCAAGGAGTGACTTCAGCGAAGGAGTGACTTCAGCGAAGGAGTGACTTCAGCGAAGGAGTGACTTCAGCGAAGGAGTGACTCCAGCGAAGGAGTGACTTCAGCGAAGGAGTGACTTCAGCGAAGGAGTGACTCCAGCGAAGGAGTGACTCCAGCGAAGGAGTGACTTCAGCGAAGGAGTGACTCCAGCGAAGGAGTGACTTCAGCGAAGGAGTGACTCCAGCGAAGGAGTGACTTCAACGAAGGAGTGACTCCAGCGAAGGAGTGACTTCAGCAAAGGAGTGACTTCAGCGAAGGAGTGACTTCAGCGAAGGAGTGACTTCAGCGAAGGAGTGACTTCAGCGAAGGAGTGACTTCAGCGAAGGAGTGACTTCAGCGAAGGAGTGACTTCAGCGAAGGAGTGACTCCAGCGAAGGAGTGACTTCAACGAAGGAGTGACTCCAGCGAAGGAGTGACTTCAGCAAAGGAGTGACTTCAGCGAAGGAGTGACTTCAGCGAAGGAGTGACTTCAGCGAAGGAGTGACTTCAGCGAAGGAGTGACTTCAGCGAAGGAGTGACTTCAGCGAAGGAGTGACTTCAGCGAAGGAGTGACTCCAGCGAAGGAGTGACTTCAACGAAGGAGTGACTCCAGCGAAGGAGTGACTTCAGCGAAGGAGTGACTTCAGCGAAGGAGTGACTTCAGCGAAGGAGTGACTTCAGCGAAGGAGTGACTTCAGCGAAGGAGTGACTTCAGCGAAGGAGTGACTTCAGCGAAGGAGTGACTTCAGCGAAGGAGTGACTTCAGCGAAGGAGTGACTTCAGCGAAGGAGTGACTTCAGCGAAGGAGTGACTTCAGCGAAGGAGTGACTTCAGCGAAGGAGTGACTTCAGCGAAGGAGTGACTCCAGCGAAGGAGTGACTCCAGCGAAGGAGTGACTTCAGCGAAGGAGTGACTTCAGCGAAGGAGTGACTCCAGCGAAGGAGTGACTTCAGCGAAGGAGTGACTTCAGCGAAGGAGTGACTTCAGCGAAGGAGTGACTTCAGCGAAGGAGTGACTTCTGCGAAGGAGTGACTTCAGCGAAGGAGTGACTTCAGCGAACGAGTGACTCCAGTGAAGGAGTGACTTCAGCGAAGGAGTGACTTCAGCGAAGGAGTGACTTCAGCGAAGGAGTGACTTCAGCGAAGGAGTGACTTCAGCGAAGGAGTGACTTCAGCGAAGGAGTGACTTCAGCGAAGGAGTGACTCCAGTGAAGGAAAGACTTCAGCGAAGGAGTGACTTCAGCGAAGGAGTGACTTCAGCGAAGGAGTGACTTCAGCGAAGGAGTGACTTCAGCGAAGGAGTGACTCCAGTGAAGGAGTGACTCCAGTGAAGGAGTGACTTCAGCGAAGGAGTGACTTCAGCGAAGGAGTGACTTCAGCGAAGGAGTGACTTCAGCGAAGGAGTGACTTCAGCGAAGGAGTGACTTCAGCGAAGGAGTGACTCCAGTGAAGGAGTGACTCCAGTGAAGGAGTGACTTCAGCGAAGGAGTGACTTCAGCGAAGGAGTGACTTCAGCGAAGGAGTGACTTCAGCGAAGGAGTGACTTCAGCGAAGGAGTGACTCCAGTGAAGGAGTGACTCCAGGGAAGGAGTGACTTCAGCGAAGGAGTGACTTCAACGAAGGAGTGACTTCAGCGAAGGAGTGACTCCAGCGGAGTGACTTCAGCGAAGGAGTGACTTCAGCGAAGGAGTGACTCCAGCGAAGGAGTGACTTCAGCGAAGGAGTGACTCCAGCGAAGGAGTGACTTCAGCGAAGGAGTGACTTCAGCGAAGGAGTGACTCCAGCGAAGGAGTGACTTCAGCGAAGGAGTGACTTCAGCGAAGGAGTGATTTCAGCGAAGGAGTGACTTCAGCGAAGGAGTGACTTCAGCGAAGGAGTGATTTCAGCGAAGGAGTGACTTCAGCGAAGGAGTGACTTCAGCGAAGGAGTGACTCCAGCGAAGGAGTGACTCCAGCGAAGGAATGACTCCAGCAAAGGAGTGACTCCAGCGAAGGAGTGACTTCAGCGAAGGAGTGACTTCAGCAAAGGAGTGACTCCAGCGAAGGAGTGACTTCAGCGAAGGAGTTACTCCAGCAAAGGAGTGACTCCAGCGAAGGAGTGACTTCAGCGAAGGAGTGACTTCAGCGAAGGAGTGACTCCAGCGAAGGAGTGACTTCAGCGAAGGAGTGACTTCAGCGAAGGAGTGACTCCAGCGAAGGAGTGACTCCAGCGAAGGAGTGACTCCAGCAAAGGAGTGACTTCAGCGAAGGAGTGACTTCAGCGAAGGAGTGACTTCAGCGAAGGAGTGACTTCAGCGAAGGAGTGACTTCAGCGAAGGAGTGACTTCAGCGAAGGAGTGACTCCAGCGAAGGAGTGACTCCAGCGAAGGAGTGACTCCAGCAAAGGAGTGACTCCAGCGAAGGAGTGACTTCAGCGAAGGAGTGACTTCAGCGAAGGAGTGACTTCAGCGAAGGAGTGACTCCAGCGAAGGAGTGACTCCAGCGAAGGAATGACTCCAGCAAAGGAGTGACTCCAGCGAAGGAGTGACTTCAGCGAAGGAGTGACTCCAGCGAAGGAGTGACTTCAGCGAAGGAGTGACTCCAGCGAAGGAGTGACTTCAGCGAAGGAGTGACTCCAGCGAAGGAGTGACTCCAGCGAAAGAGTGACTTCAGCGAAGGAGTTACTTCAGCGATGGAGTGACTCCAGCAAAGGAGTGACTCCAGCAAAGGAGTGACTTCAGCGAAGGAGTGACTTCAGCGAAGGAGTGACTTCAGCGAAGGAGTGACTTCAGCGAAGGAGTTACTTCAGCGATGGAGTGACTCCAGCAAAGGAGTGACTTCAGCGAAGAAGTGACTCCAGCGAAGGAGTGACTTCAGCGAAGGAGTTACTTCAGCGATGGAGTGACTTCAGAAAAGGAGTGACTCCAGCGAAGAAGTGACTCCAGCGAAAGAGTGACTTCAGCGAAGGAGTGACTTCAGAAAAGGAGTGACTCCAGCGATGGAGTGACTCCAGCGAAGGATTGACTTCAGCGAAGGAGTGACTTCAGAAAAGGAGTGACTCCAGCGATGGAGTGACTCCAGCGAAGGATTGACTTCAGCGAAGGAGTGACTTCAGAAAAGGAGTGACTCTAGCGATGGAGTGACTCCAGCGAAGGATTGACTTCAGCGAAGGAGTGACTTCAGAAAAGGAGTGACTCCAGCGAAGAAGTGACTCCAGCGAAAGAGTGACTTCAGCGAAGGAGTGACTTCAGAAAAGGAGTGACTCCAGCGACGGAGTGACTACAGCGATGGAGTGACTCCAGCGAAGAAGTGACTCCAGCGAAGGAGTGACTTCAGAAAAGGAGTGACTCCAGCGAAGGAGTGACTTCAGAAAAGGAGTGACTCCAGCGAAGGATTGACTTCAGCGAAGGAGTGACTTCAGAAAAGGAGTGAGTCCAGCGAAGGAGTGACTCCAGCGAAGGAGTGACTCCAGCGAAGGAGTGACTTCAGCGAAGGAGTGACTTCAGCGAAGGAGTGACTTCAGCGAAGGAGTGACTTCAGCGAAGGAGTGACTTCAGCGAAGGAGTGACTTCAGCGAAGGAGTGACTGCAGCGAAGGAGTGACTCCAGCGAAGGAGTGACTTCAGCGAAGGAGTGACTTCAGCGAAGGAGTGACTCCAGCGGAGTGACTTCAGCGAAGAAGTGACTTCAGCGAAGGAGTGACTTCAGCGAAAGAGTGACTTCAGCGAAGGAGTGACTTCAGCGAAGAAGTGACTTCAGCGAAGGAGTGACTTCAGCGAAGGAGTGACTTCAGCGAAGGAGTGACTCCAGCGAAGGAGTGACTTCAGCGAAAGAGTGACTTCAGCGAAGGAGTGACTTCAGCGAAGGAGTGACTTCAGCGAAGGAGTGACTTCAGCGAAGGAGTGACTTCAGAGAAGGAGTGACTTCAGCGAAGGAGTGACTTCAGCGAAGGAGTGACTCCAGCGAAGGAGTGACTTCGGCGAAGGAGTGACTCCAGCGAAGGAGTGACTTCAGCGAAGGAGTGACTTCAGCGAAGGAGTGACTTCAGCGAAGGAGTGACTTCAGCGAAGGAGTGACTTCAGCGAAGGAGTGACTCCAGCGAAGGAGTGACTTCAGCGAAGGAGTGACTCCAGCGAAGGAGTGACTTCAGCGAAGGAGTGACTTCAGCGAAGGAGTGACTTCAGCGAAGGAGTGACTTCAGCGAAGGAGTGACTCCAGCGAAGGAGTGACTTCAGCGAAGGAGTGACTTCAGCGAAGGAGTGACTTCAGCGAAGGAGTGACTCCAGCGAAGGAGTGACTTCAGCGAAGGAGTGACTTCAACGAAGGAGTGACTTCGGCGATGGAGTGACTCCAGGAAAGGAGTGACTCCAGCGAAGGAGTGACTCCAGCGAAGGAGTGACTTCAGCGAAGGAGTGACTTCAGCGAAGGAGTGACTTCAGCGAAGGAGTGACTCCAGCGAAGGAGTGACTCCAGCGAAGGAGTGACTTCGGCGATGGAGTGACTCCAGGAAAGGAGTGACTCCAGCGAAGGAGTGACTTCGGCGATGGAGTGACTCCAGCAAAGGAGTGACTCCAGCGAAGGAGTGACTCCAGCGAAGGAGTTACTCCAGCGAAGGAGTGACTCCAGCGAAGGAGTGACTCCAGCAAAGGAGTGACTCCAGCAAAGGAGTGACTCCAGCGAAGGAGTGACTCCAGCGAAGGAGTTACTCCAGCGAAGGAGTGACTCCAGCGAAGGAGTGACTCCAGCGAAGGAGTTACTCCAGCGAAGGAGTGACTCCAGCGAAGGAGTGACTCCAGCGAAGGAGTGACTCCAGCGAAGGAGTGACTCCAGCAAAGGAGTGACTCCAGCAAAGGAGTGACTCCAGCGAAGGAGTGACTCCAGCAAAGGAGTGACTCCAGCGAAGGAGTGACTCCAGCAAAGGAGTGACTCCAGCAAAGGAGTGACTCCAGCGAAGGAGTGACTCCAGCGAAGGAGTGATTCCAGCAAAGGAGTGACTCCAGCGAAGGAGTGACTCCAGCGAAGGAGTGACTCCAGCAAAGGAGTGACTCCAGCGAAGGAGTGACTCCAGCGAAGGAGTGATTCCAGCAAAGGAGTGACTCCTGCAAAGGAGTGACTCCAGCAAAGGAGTGACTCCAGCAAAGGAGTGACTCCAGCGAAGGAGTGACTCCAGCGAAGGAGTGATTCCAGCAAAGGAGTGACTCCAGCGAAGGAGTGACTCCAGCGAAGGAGTGACTCCAGCAAAGGAGTGACTCCAGCGAAGGAGTGACTCCAGCGAAGGAGTGACTCCAGCAAAGGAGTGACTCCAGCGAAGGAGTGACTCCAGCGAAGGAGTGACTCCAGCAAAGGAGTGACTCCAGCGAAGGAGTGACTCCAGCAAAGGAGTGACTCCAGCAAAGGAGTGACTCCAGCAAAGGAGTGACTCCAGCGAAGGAGTGACTCCAGCGAAGGAGTGACTCCAGCGAAGGAGTGACTCCAGGGAAGGGGTGGCCAGGAGTGAGCTTCGCTCCTCTCAAGAAGGTTAAAGAAGAATCCGTAAATCTGTTAAAATTCTCTTTATTTCTCAACTGCCCTATTAACAACATTCATATTTTTGTTCTATGTACAGATCTCTATGTACGTACAAAAAAGAAACTTTATGGTTATATTACAAGTTCAATAGTCGGTTGTTGCCGCCGCTTTTGGGTCCCACAGTCAGGTAACAGGGGATAAGGGTAACAAGATGACCAGGGAAGGTAACCCTCGAGGGGGGGTAATCTGGTATGCCAGACAGCACAAGGGCATACCCCAGGAATAGGCTAGGAGGATAGCCCATGGATGTACCGTACCGCGAGAGTGCTGTGAGTGCACCCGTGGATGGGGGTGACAGTCTGGTCACCAGAGGCACAGGCACCTTACTGGGGTTCCCGGTGTACTCCCTGGGTCTTCCTTAAGTTGACCAGGTGGATACCCACAAGGGGCACCATTGAAGGACGCCCTGAGGTCACCACGGGGAGGGCAGCCTGGGGATGACCTCACATGCTTCCTATGGGGACCAAAAGGCAGCCTAAGGTTGACCTTGAAATGGCCCCGTGGAGACCAGAGAGCGAGATGAGGCTGACCTCACTTTAACCAGAGATATAATGTGCGCATTGTGTCATTGTAGCAACTAGGCAACTCCAGCAAATGATAAAAGGTTTTGTAAGGAAAATAAAGTGAACGAATTGTCATCGGTAACCATAGCGAAGACATAGTAACTATTGATTACAATACCATTTTAAACTGTCAATATACATGAGGTATTTCCTTTATCAGAGTTAACACAAGAATAAATGGATAAATCAGGACCCTCTTCACATAACACGGTGTTACAAACACCGCTCTCCTGTTCGTGTAACACGGTACTACAAACACCGCTGGCCTGTTCGTGTAACACCATGTTATAAACACCACTGGCCTGTTCGTGTAACACTGTGCTACAGACACCGTTGGCCTGTTCGTATAACACGGTGCTGTAAATACCGCTGGCCTGTTAGTGTTACATGGTGTTACAAACACCGCAGGACTGCTTGTGTAACACGGTGCTACAAACACCGCTGGCCTGTTCGTGTAACACGGTTCTACAAACACCGCTGGCCTGTTCGTGTAACACGGTGCTACAAACACCGCTGGCCTGTTCGTGTAACACGGTGCTACAAACACCACTGGCCTGTTCGTGTAACACGGTGCTACAAACACCGCTGGCCTGTTCGTGTAACACGGTGCTACAAACACCACTGGTCTGTTCATATAACGCGGTGCCGAAAACACCTTCCATACACTGGGTGTCCGGGACACTGCTTACACAGTGGACATATTCACCTCTGGTGCTGTGACGATTTATGGCAATGGTTTCGATTCTGTTGAGCGAAGTCGAGAGCCTTGAACCATCTCGGAAACACATACAACAAAAATACTGGATAATATGAGAACATAATTGGAGAAAACTGCGACGTCATCAAATGAAGGAAAATTGAATTACTATGTAAGGTTTATCTTTCTTCAACTTATGGTTCAGAGTCCTACATGCAACACACAGGTGAAAGTTAGTTTTGTGATAGGTTTTGGGGTGATAATGTCAGCTGAATTCTTATCAATTATTTAAATATACAAAATATAGCATCGTAAAGCCACTGTTTAAAATAATCACACACAATGACTCGTAAAGTTCAGACACACTCAAACAGACGTATCATTAGAATATTTAAATCCTCACACCCTCTGCGTTTTGGCATCACTGCCGATAATAAATATATGTATATTCTTCTCTATAACCATATATAAACAGTTTTCATATAACAACGAGCTGTATAAGGTGATCATTCACAACAAAACCTGTATATAAAGAGAGTTATAAACTATTGATGACGTGTTACAGATGAACCAGTCAGAGAACGATGTAAATGGTAAGTTTGTGACAGTCAAGAGATCCTCTAGGAAGTAAGTATTAAAGGGGCAACTACGATAGGGAGTTGGGAGAGAGGACCAGTCGTGTCCCCTTCCTCTGACTTCCTTGCTCTTCCTCCTTCACCACCCACCAAGAATACTGAGAGAACCCGTTAAGAGGCCTACCCCTGTGTGCTAGTTGCATATATTCCACCATTAACTTGTGAGGGGAACGCAGTTCTGCAGCTGCAGGACGCACCACTGTCGTGTGTTGCACAGGGACCAGTCTGCATCCGCAACACACATACACACACACACACACACACACACACACACATACAACGTTTCCAACACTATACGGACGGTCGACGTTTTGGATTAATCGGTGATCGATGACGTACGTCAAAAAATCATGATGTTCAAATATCTTCTCTCTTGATGAAATATTATTCTTTAATTACTGAGATTTCATGCCAATTGTATGACCGTTCGAAGTTGTACTAACAAGCAAACTGGCGTGGTTTGCTACAATGTGATTGGTCTGTAGCACACACAGACTGTCCATATTAACACACAAAATGCCAGAAGTACTCACAGACAGTGCACAGCTTGATACTAACTATCTGCAACCCAAGGTTACTGCAGCACTTCGTGATCAGTACCAGCAGCTTTGAGACTCTCTGACCGCGGGTTCAAATCCCGCCCGTGGTATGGTTTGTTTGCAATCGTGTCATTACGATTTCGTGACTCACAGAGGATCTGTGATCAGCAAGAAATACCTGTGATGTTTGTAGATTCTCTGTGATGCTCACTTTCTCTCTCTCTCTCACACACTCTCTCTCTCTCTCTCTTTCTCTCTCTCTCTCTCATGCACACTGTCACCAGCACTGACAATGGTCCACTCTGCGCCCAGACGGTAGTGTATGCGTACTGAGAGTTCGCACCACTCATAACGGCTGCTCGTTTACCCAGAAACCACTTGCTTGGTCAAAACAGCCCAGACGGGTCTCTATCTTCGGTTTTCCCCGTGTCGACAGGTTTGGTAAGGCACTCGCATTAATGAATTAAGAGCCTCAGGGATACCGATTTAATGTGTGTGTGTGTGTGTGTGTGTGAAAATTAAGTGCCTCTGAAGGAAGATTTCTGCTGCCATGTTATACAGGCGGAACACCGTGGCGAGGCAAGGAAGTGATGGCAAGTGTATACAGTAAAATGGCAACCAAACTTTCCTCTCGTCTACACGGTCACGCACACACGTTGTCACACTCTACCTCATCCACCTCCACTCTTTCTCTCTCTTTCTCAAGTACTGAAATACTAAGCATCAATAGATTTGACCCAGAACTGCTTTGCCAGATATTTTCAGTAGCTTAATTGTGTTACTTTGCGCCCCCAGCCCATTCTTCGGGCGGTCGTCAAAAAATTACATAGGCACGTAACAGGTCTAGGGACTGGGCCCATAAAACTTGTCCAGGTCTAGATGCACATGATGGGATCAGGGTTTTGGCTCACACTTGCTCGAGCCAAAGTAATCTACAGTAATCGTCCAGAAAAGCTTCGTATTCTGGCGAAATCTACCAAGGGTGGCTTGTGGTGCTGTCTGCCCTGCACTCTTCTCTCATACTTTCTTCTACTGTCGGACGGTCTCTAGTTGTAATTTTTGATCATTGATGTGTGTCCATGCAAGACTCTATCACCGTCTTCCATGATGTGTACAACAGGTTGTTTGTGTCTGCTTTGTCTGGTCGTGACTCAATGAGTCGTCGACCCGGTCTTTGATCTATTGTAGTAGCGAGAATGAAAAGAGGCCAGTCATTAGAGGAAGGAAAGATGTTCTTTTGATTATTTTTTCTTTACAAAACTGGACACGATTTCCCCTACTCAGCCGTGCTACAACCTACATCTGGATCAATAATTTATCGGAGGACCAAGAAAATCACGATGCACCTAATTGTTTTGTTGCAAAAGCATGTGGTTTACATGCTTTTGCAACAAAAATGATTGATTTTGAGATTTAATTGGACATTTTCCACTCAGTTGGGCAAGTTAGGATGTTTTATTACAGATGTACTGTTGAAGCATTCATTACCGTTGGAGACATTAGTCAGTACCTTTGGAAACAGCTGTCAGTACTCACTGACACAGCTCTCGGTCTCAATGGACACAGCTGTCACTACCCATGGACACAGCTGTCACTACCCATGGACACAGTTGTCACTACCCATGGACACAGTTGTCACTACCCATGGACACAGCTGTCACTACCCATGGACACAACTGTCACTACCCATGGACACAGCTGTCACTACCCATGGACACAGCTGTCACTACCCATGGACACAGCTGTCACTACCCATGGACACAGCTGCCAGTGACCAAACAAATGCAATCAAAAAATATGAAAGCAAATATTAGAAGCCACAACACTAAAGAAACCCAGCTGGCATCTGTTATGGTCTAGGCATCTCCTACAAGCAGGTGTCAATGACCATGGTTACAGGTGTCAACAGCCATTACAGGTGTGAGATACAAGACATGCCCACCTCCCTCTACACTTGCAGTAGTCAATATCCCGATTACATGAGCTTTTGATTGTCACGTGGATGTGTTTTGTAGTTCGCTGCCTATCGGAAGTTAATAGTTTAATGAATCAATTTATGGATAATGGTAATTAAAGGAGCAAGGGGTTTGTTGTGTGAGCAATGGTAGCTAATACTGTTACGGGTCAATTTAGAGGAATGGGTTGTTAATGGTGTAAGGTGTCACTTTGTTGGATTAATTAATGGAGCATTGTGTCAATTTGGGTTTGATGTAGTTAATGGTGTAAGGATCCATTAGCGGTTATGGTAGTTAAGGGTGCAAGGAGCCCTGTCAACCATGGTGGAAGTCAGGTCAGCTTGGGGTATTTTGGGGCTGACAGTGTGGCATGAACAAGTGATGCTGATGTCAGAACAAGGGGTGGAAATAGGTATTGATGTCAGCAGAGATGTGGTGGAATAGGTGGTACTGATGCCAGACTTATGAGGGAACTGATGGTGATGTCAAGCATCTTAGTGGTGAAACAGGTGGTGATGGTGGTGATGTCAAGCATCTCAGTGGTGAAACAGATGGTGGTGGTGGTGATGTCAAGCATCTCAGTGGTGAAACAGGTGGTGGTGGTGATGTCAAGCATCTCAGTGGTGAAACATGTGGTGGTGGTGGTGGTGGTGGTGATGTCAAGCATCTCAGTGGTGAAACAGGTGGTGGTGGTGGTGATGTCAAGCATCTCAGTGGTGAAACAGGTGGTGATGGTGGTGATGTCAAGCATCTCAGTGGTGAAACAGGTGGTGGTGGTGGTGATGTCAAGCATCTCAGTGGTGAAACAGGTGGTAATGGTGGCGATGTCAAGCATCTCAGTGGTGAAACAGGTGGTGGTGATGGTGGTGATGTCAAGCATCTCAGTGGTGAAACAGGTGGTGATGGTGGTGATGTCAAGCATCTCAGTGGTGAAACAGGTGGTGATGGTGGTGATGTCAAGCATCTCAGTGGTGAAACAGGTGGTGATGGTGGCGATGTCAAGCATCTCAGTGGTGAAACAGGTGGTGGTGATGGTGGTGATGTCAAGCATCTCAGTGGTGAAACAGGTGGTGATGGTGGTGATGTCAAGCATCTCAGTGGTGAAACAGGTGGTGGTGGTGGTGATGTCAAGCATCTCAGTGGTGAAACAGGTGGTGATGGTGGTGATGTCAAGCATCTCAGTGGTGAAACAGGTGGTGGTGATGGTGGTAATGTCAAGCATCTCAGTGGTGAAACAGGTGGTGATGGTGGTGATGTCAAGCATCTCAGTGGTGAAACAGGTGGTGATGGTGGTGATGTCAAGCATCTCAGTGGTGAAACAGGTGGTGATGGTGGTGATGTCAAGCATCTCAGTGGTGAAACAGGTGGTGATGGTGGTGATGTCAAGCATCTCAGTGGTCAAACAGGTGGTGATGTCAACACAGACGTGGTGGGGCAAGTTTTATGACGTCACATTGTTGTTTTGGTGGGTAAAAAACGTTTAACAAACTCTATATATATTTTTGAGAATTTCCTCAGTGAATTTAGTAAGTCGTGTCCTAGTTAACTAAGACCACCGTAACTATGTGACCAATCAGATTAAGACCACCGTAACTATGTGACCAATCAGATTAAGACCACCGTAACTATGTGACCAATCAGATTAAGACCACCGTAACTATGTGACCAATCAGATTAAGACCACCGTAACTATGTGACCAATCAGATTAAGACCACCGTAACTATGTGACCAATCAGATTAAGACCACCGTAACTATGTGACCAATCAGATTAAGACCACCGTAACTATGTGACCAATCAGATTAAGACCACCGTAACTATGTGACCAATCAGATTAAGACCACCGTAACTATGTGACCAATCAGATTAAGACCACCGTAACTATGTGACCAATCAGATTAAGACCACCGTAACTATGTGACCAATCAGATTAAGACCACCGTAACTATGTAACCAATCAGATTAAGACCACCGTAACTATGTGACCAATCAGATTAAGACCACCGTAACTATGTAACCAATCAGATTAAGACCACCGTAACTATGTAACCAATCAGATTAATATCACCGTAACTATGTAACCAATCAGATTAAGACCACCGTAACTATGTAACCAATCAGATTAAGACCACCGTAACTATGTAACCAATCAGATTAAGACCACCGTAACTATGTGACCAATCAGATTAAGACCACCGTAACTATGTGACCAATCAGATTAAGACCACCGTAACTATGTGACCAATCAGATTAAGACCACCGTAACTATGTGACCAATCAGATTAAGACCACCGTAACTATGTAACCAATCAGATTAAGACCACCGTAACTATGTGACCAATCAGATTAAGACCACTGTAACTATGTGACCAATCAGATTAAGACCACCGTAACTATGTGACCAATCAGATTAAGACCACTGTAACTATGTGACCAATCAGATTAAGACCACCGTAACTATGTAACCAATCAGATTAAGAACACCGTAACTATGTAACCAATCAGATTAAGAACACCGTAACTATGTAACCAATCAGATTAAGACCACCGTAACTATGTAACCAATCAGATTAAGAACACCGTAACTATGTAACCAATCAGATTAAGAACACCGTAACTATGTAACCAATCAGGTTAAGACCACCGTAACTATGTAACCAATCAGATTAAGACCACCGTAACTATGTAACCAATCAGATTAAGACCACCGTAACTATGTAACCAATCAGGTTAAGACCACCGTAACTATGTAACCAATCAGGTTAAGACCACCGTAACTATGTAACCAATCAGGTTAAGACCACCGTAACTATGTAACCAATCAGGTTAAGACCACCGTAACTATGTAACCAATCAGATTAAGACCACCGTAACTTTGTAACCAATCAGATTAAGACCACCGTAACTATGTAACCAATCAGATTAAGACCACCATAACTATGTAACCAATCAGATTAAGACCACCGTAACTATGTAACCAGTCATATTAAGACCACTGTAACTATGTAACCTACAATCTGTCACCACCAACAAAGGTACCAGGACAGTACCTTGAGAAACACCTACAATCTGTCACCACCAACAAAGGTACTAGGACACTACCTTGAGAAACACCTATAGTCTGTCACCACCAACAAAGGTACCAGGACAGTACCTTGAGAAACACCTACAATCTGTCACCACCAACAAAGGTACCAGGACAGTACCTTGAGAAACACCTATAGTCTGTCACCACCAACAAAGGTACCAGGACAGTACTTTGAGAAACACCTACAATCTGTCACCACCAACAAAGGTACTAGGACAGTACCTTGAGAAACACCTATAGTCTGTCACCACCAACAAAGGTACCAGGACAGTACCTTGAGAAACACATACAATCTGTCACCACCAACAAAGGTACCAGGACAGTACCTTGAGAAACACCTAGAGTCTGTCACCACCAACAAAGGTACCAGGACAGTACCTTGAGAAACACCTAGAGTCTGTCACCACCAACAAAGGTACCAGGACAGTACCTTGAGAAACACCTACAGTCTGTCACCACTAACAAAGGTACCAGGACAGTACCTTGAGAAACACCTATAGTCTGTCACCACCAACAAAGGTACCAGGACAGTACCTTGAGAAACACCTATAGTCTGTCACCACCAACAAAGGTACCAGGACAGTACCTTGAGAAACACCTACAATCTGTCACCACCAACAAAGGTACCAGGACAGTACCTTGAGAAACACCTTCAGTCTGTCACCATCAACAAAGGTACCAGGACAGTACCTTGAGAAACACCTACAGTCTGTCACCACCAACAAAGGTACCAGGACAGTACCTTGAGGAACACCTACAGTCTGTCACCACTAACAAAGGTACCAGGACAGTACCTTGAGAAACACCTATAGTCTGTCACCACCAACTAAGGTACCTGGACAGTACCTTGAGAAACACCTACAATCTGTCACCACCAACAAAGGTACCAGGACAGTACCTTGAGAAACACCTACAGTCTGTCACCACCAACAAAGGTACCAGGACAGTACCTTAAGAAACACCTACAGTCTGTCACCACCAACAAAGGTACCAGGACAGTACCTTGAGAAACACCTACAGTCTGTCACCACCAACAAAGGTACCAGGACAGTACCTTGAGAAACACCTACAGTCTGTCACCACCAACAAAGGTACCAGGACAGTACCTTAAGAAACACCTACAGTCTGTCACCACCAACAAAGGTACCAGGACAGTACCTTGAGAAACACCTACAGTCTGTCACCACCAACAAAGGTACCAGGACAGTACCTTGAGAAACACCTACAGTCTGTCACCACCAACAAAGGTACCAGGACAGTACCTTGAGAAACACCTACAGTCTGTCACCACCAACAAAGGTACCAGGACAGTACCTTGAGAAACACCTACAGTCTGTCACCACCAACAAAGGTACCAGGACAGTACCTTGAAAAACACCTTCAGTCTGTCACCACTAACAAAGGTACCAGGACAGTACCTTAAGAAACACCTACAGTCTGTCACCACCAACAAAGGTACCAGAACAGTACTTTGAAACACGCCCACACCTCTGCCTCTGACTATTGCGAGCTAAGAATAATATAGAAATTAATGATGATAGCAGAAGTGCTGATAATGGCGACAATGATGATGATGATCATACTGTAACGTTGCTCCAACCCCATCATTCACTTAGAAATGGAATGGTGCATATATAACACAATTTTTGTATTGACTCATTCTGCCTGTCCCAATTGTTTTTTAAGTGTTCTTTAAGTGATAATCTGGATTTTTTCGATTATTATAATATTAAAAAGTGGGTTTTTAGAGATAAGGCAAATTTTAGTGGTCGAAACTGAATGATTGTATTATCAGAACATATCTGATTTGTTACTTTGAGCTGAATACAGAGCAAAAAAGCTTTTAAGAAAGTCGAGAATGGTCAGTGGAAGGAAGAAAGGCTCCAGCAGCCATGGCTAGAGGGGAAATAAGGCTGAAGTTCTCTTATACTGCTAAGGTAAGCCTTCCCAAGTGGACATTGTTAAGGTAAGCCTTCCCAAGTGGACATTGTTAAGGTAAGCCTTCCCAAGTGGACATTGTTAAGGTAAGCCTTCCCAAGTGGACACTGCTAAGGCAAACCTTCCCAAGTGGACATTGTTAAGGTAAACCTTCCCAAGTGGACACTGCTAAGGCAAACCTTCCCAAGTGGACATTGTTAAGGTAAACCTTCCCAAGTGGACACTGCTAAGGCAAACCTTCCCAAGTGGACACTGCTAAGGCAAACCTTCCCAAGTGGACACTGCTAAGGTAAACCTTCCCAAGTGGACACTGCTAAGGCAAACCTTCCCAAGTGGACACTGCTAAGGCAAACCTTCCCAAGTGGACACTGCTAAGGCAAACCTTCCCAAGTGGACACTGCTAAGGCAAACCTTCCCAAGTGGACACTGCTAAGGCAAACCTTCCCAAGTGGACACTGCTAAGGCAAACCTTCCCAAGTGGACACTGCTAAGGTAAACCTTCCCAAGTGGACATTGTTAAGGTAAACCTTCCCAAGTGGACACTGCTAAGGTAAACCTTCCCAAGTGGACACTGCTAAGGCAAACCTTCCCAAGTGGACACACTGCTAAGGTAAACCTTCCCAAGTGGACATTGTTAAGGCAAACCTTCCCAAGTGGACACTGCTAAGGCAAACCTTCCCAAGTGGACATTGTTAAGGTAAACCTTCCCAAGTGGACATTGTTAAGGCAAACCTTCCCAAGTGGACACTGCTAAGGTAAACCTTCCCAAGTGGACACTGCTAAGGCAAACCTTCCCAAGTGGACACACTGCTAAGGTAAACCTTCCCAAGTGGACATTGTTAAGGCAAACCTTCCCAAGTGGACACTGCTAAGGCAAACCTTCCCAAGTGGACATTGTTAAGGTAAACCTTCCCAAGTGGACATTGTTAAGGCAAACCTTCTCAAGTGGACACTGCTAAGGCAAACCTTCCCAAGTGGACACACTGCTAAGGTAAACCTTCCCAAGTGGACATTGTTAAGGCAAACCTTCCCAAGTGGACATTGTTAAGGCAAACCTTCCCAAGTGGACACTGCTAAGGCAAACCTTCCCAAGTGGACATTGTTAAGGCAAACCTTCCCAAGTGGACACTGCTAAGGCAAACCTTCCCAAGTGGACACTGCTAAGGCAAACCTTCCCAAGTGGACACTACTAAGGCAAACCTTCCCAAGTGGACACTGCTAAGGCAAACCTTCCCAAGTGGACACTGCTAAGGCAAACCTTCCCAAGTGGACACTGCTAAGGCAAACCTTCCCAAGTGGACACTACTAAGGCAAACCTTCCCAAGTGGACACTGCTAAGGTAAACCTTCCCAAGTGGACACTGCTAAGGTAAACCTTCCCAAGTGGACACTGCTAAGGTAAACCTTCCCAAGTGGACACTACTAAGGCAAACCTTCCCAAGTGGACTATCTGTAAGTTCACTTAGTTGTCTATAAACTTCAGTCCCGGACCTGCATCAGTGTAACAGGTCGTGGTTATAACCTTCCGTATAGCGATACATAAGTTGCTGTGCCGCGTCTAAGTGGTATTTAGCCACTTAAGTGTACAGTTTCTGTACTATATTAATTAGCGTAGGAAATAATCGTGTTTCCTTACATAGTTATATATTATTTTCCCAATATAATTTCCCTGATATTTTAAATACTGATTAAGTGGAGTTTAAGTGATGTGAAGTGGGATAGCAGGAGGTGAAGGAGTTTCTAGTCCATCCCGCTCCATCCCACTCTATCCCTTTCCATCCCTCCCATCTCACTCCATCTCACTCCATCCCACTCCATCCCCATATGATGGTGATGGTGTTGTGATAGTGATGAGCTTATTATTGATAATGATGACAGTGACGATAATGATGATGATGATAATCATTGTCGACTTACTAATGATGGAAATAATGATGAACATAATGAGAATAATAATGATACAAATTATGATGATGGCGTGTATGATGATGATGCAGTGTTGTGTGTGTGTGTGTGTGTGTGTGTGTGTGTGTGTGTGTGTGTGTGTGTGTGTGTGTGTGTGTGTGTGTGTGTGTGTGTGTGTGTGTGTGTGTGCGATTTACTTAAAAGATAGATTTTGTGAGTAAACTTCTAAATCACATTTTAATAAAATAATCGAAAAGTTATGTTTAAGTGAAACAATAAGATTAGAGGTAACAAGACAAATGTTTAAATAATGGAAATAAAAAAAATAACATCTACCCGGGATTACTTTGCTTAACTAGAAGGCGTGTTTACATTGCAACAGCTGACTGCAGACTTTGTTTACAAAAATCAGCTGACTGCAGGGTTTGTTTACAAATCTCAGCTGACTAGAGGCCATGTACACAGTGCAGGACCAACCTGCTGCGTCTGGCTCCGAGTTACTAGTCCAGCCTCCAGGGCAGTCGTGGATTTTCCCCTCTTTAGAATTAATTAAGAAGACTTACAAAATACCCAGGACCCAAGGCCATCATCGTCCAAGATACAGAAGGAAAACTGGCGTTAAATCATTGAATATATGAGAAGGGCATGGAGAAAAAGAGAGCACGACGTTAAACTATATTCTATACGAGAGAGAGAGAGAGAGGACTCAGAAGGAGGACTATTACTTAAAGACCCAAATATAAGACAATAGCCTGAAGACTCTGCCCAAGACTGTCCTGTGGAACATGACGAACCAACTCATCAAAAAAGCTAGGAATGTTTTCTTTATCTTCCATAGAAACCCCAACTTATGCATATTAAGACACCAAAACAGATTTTCTTTAATAAATACATTTGATGATGAGGGCAAAACATGAAACAAAATACTTAATCAATACCTTAAAATTACCCAAAATCTTGTTCTTCCCAAGGTCACATCAGGATTGTGGAACCTTCGCTAATTCTGAGTTGTAAACAGAGACTGGAGGAGAGTCAATAGCTTCTTCGCGGAAGAATCTATCAAAAATATTATATAGCTTATACAGTATATGTTTTAGGAAAAATAGTTAAATATAAATCGCCACAATTCTATATCTAGTGAGAGATATAACGTGTGCGTATAGTCGACAGAACTTTATAGCACGTACCTTGTGGTTGGTATGTTAGCGGTTCCCTCAACCTTGTTTAGTTACTTTTAGCGAACCTTTTGGTATATTCTCCCCCTTTTGTTTTCCATTTAATATAGTTATCCAACACAGCTATGATTCTAAAAATATATCTGGGAGTATAACAAATACTGGGAGGCGAGAGTGAGGCTGAATTTTGGGGAATTTGGGGACCGCCCGAGGGTGAGGAACCATCATGCAGAATATACACACTATGTTGTTGAGTCTTCAGTGCCCAGGGTCGGTGATGCTGCTGATGCTGCCGTCTCTCCTCTTCTATCTTGCTGAGTCAATCCTTCTAGAACGCACTGATTGACCTAAATTCTGAAGTCCTTCTCACTAATACCCAAGTAACCACTGGCGTGAAAAGTCAGGTTCCTTGTGCAACCAGGCACTATTGTTCAGTGTGTTGACCCTACTTTTTTTTTTTAAGGGTGGAGTGAGTGCCTGGCACCCGATCACTGCCTCGGTGCCACTGCCCGGCCAAGGAGCTGCATGATTCCGTTAATTATAAGACACGAAAAAGTTTAAATTCTTGATCAGGTCGTGGCAAGAAGAACTTGGATGTTATCAGTTACAGTGCACAGTGTATGAGTGTCTGGTAGCCTCAGTACGATATGTTTTACTTGTTCTCTCTCTCTCTCTCTCTCTCTCTCTCTCTCTCTCTCTCTCTCTCTCTCTTACTCTCGTGTATGTAGCAAATACGAAATTCCCGCACCATCTAAATGGGTTGGTTGGGGGAGGAGAGGGAGTGGTGGAGGGGGAGTAGGGGGGGAGGGAGGAGGGGGAGGGGGAGTTGGGGGAAGGAGGACAGGTCACGGTTACTTTCCTCATTTGCATCACTGAGTCATGCTGGAAGTATACGTTATTGAGGCGTCAGTGACGGGATGACGTTGATGGCGATATTGATGAGGTGACACTGATGGGGGATGTCAGTGATAGAGGAAACGTTGATTCAGCAAAGGTATTAACTAACCGAAGGGGGATACTGACTCGTCACAGGGGGATATTGACTCGTCACAGATGGGGAATACTGACTTGTCACAGGGGGATACTGACTCGTCACAGGGAGGATTCTGACTCGTCACAGGGGGATATTGACTCGTCACAGATGGGGAATACTGACTCGTCACAAGGGGATACTGACTCGTCAAAAGAAAGGCGCTGGTTCAACGGTAACAGGAGGATAAGGAGGAGTAAGGGGCCGTAACACACAGTAAACGCACATACACACCACACCCAAGCCCACACACCCACGCCCACGCACCCAAGCCCACACACCCACGCCCACACACCCACGCCCACACACACACGAACTGGACGCCATACACTAGGTGAACCCTCTGGGCAGCAATACGCGAGATCGCACTAAATATAACAATATTATATATAACGTTACTCGAGTCCAACATTGTTTTCTGGGTATAACTGTTGTGGAGCCAGCACTGCGTAAGGAAGGTACGGGGCTAGGGGCTGACTGCAGTAAACATGAGTCGGCATCGCTGGCTGAAAGACACTGTAAGTGATTGGCCTTATGGTTGTTTGATGGGTGTGGAGGGATGGGCGATGGGGAAGTGCTGTCACCACTGGTGGAGCTGGTGGTGGTGGTTGTGGTGGTGGTGGTGGTGGTGGTGGCGGTGGTGGTGGTGGGGCAAGTGGAACAGAGGGCTGGAAGGGGCTGGTGTTCTGGCACCTCCTTGACGTATCCCAGCACCTGGTGAGGAGGGCAGGTGTGGTAGCAGCAGGAGTCAGGACCGTAGGATGAATCCTGCTCCTCCAGCTCCCTAATCTTCGGGTCTGAAAGAGGTCAAAGCTGAATTAGTCTTCCCGCAGATCACCTCAGATGTAAGCAGTCACTGTAACAACTAAAAATCTTCCTGGTTCTGTCATTCAGGATCTGCTCGATGCACTAAGTGCATATATAAAATTTACAGAGATTACTTACAATAAGATAATTCACAAAACTGATAAATGGTCTGCTGTAACCCATGAAAGACCTTAGAACAATAGAATTGGTCTCTGTTTCTTAAGATACTGATAAAACTGATTCAACATCAGAAGCAAAATAAAGAATTGAACCAGTGCAGACAAATGATTTTTATAGTGTACTGACAGAATGTCTTCAGATCCAAGTTCTCGTTCTGTTTCTTAAGACAGATTATTAATTCTAATTGAGAGCAACCTCGTCATTTTTACCATCTAACATTACCCTCTTGTTGACACCTTGAGTTTCCTCTCATCATTTTCTCTTTTCGGTCAGTGAGGCCAGTATGAGGCTCAGTCAGTGAGGACAGTTATCAGTGAGGCCAGTCATCAGTGAGGCCAGTATGAGGCTCAGTCAGTGAGGACAGTTATCAGTGAGGACAGTATGAGGCTCAGTCAGTGAGGACAGTTATCAGTGAGGCCAGTATAAGGCTCAGTCAGTGAGGCCAGTATGAGGCTCAGTCAGTGAGGCCAGTCATCAGTGAGGCCAGTATGAGGCTCAGTCAGTGAGGCCAGTCATCAGTGAGGCCAGCATGAGGCTCAGTCAGTGAGGACAGTTATCAGTGAGGCCAGCATGAGGCTCAGTCAGTGAGGACAGTTATCAGTGAGGACAGTATGAGGCTCAGTCAGTGAGGACAGTTATCAGTGAGGACAGTTATCAGTGAGGACAGTATGAGGCTCAGTCAGTGAGGACAGTTATCAGTGAGGACAGTATGAGGCTCAGTCAGTGAGGACAGTTATCAGTGAGGCCAGTATAAGGCTCAGTGAGGCCAGCATGAGGCTCAGTCAGTGAGGCCAGTCATCAGTGAGGCCAGCATGAGGCTCAGTCAGTGAAGCCAGTGATCAGTGAGGCCAGCATGAACCCCAGTCAGTGAGGACAGTCATCAGTGAGGCCAGCATGAGGCTCAGTCAGTGAGGCCAGTCATCAGTGAGGCCAGCATGAGGCTCAGTCAGTGAGGCCAGTCATCAGTGAGGCCAGCATGAGGCTCAGTCAGTGAAGCCAGTCATCAGTGAGGCCAGTATGAGGCTCAGTCAGTGAGGCCAGTCATCAGTGAGGCCAGCATGAGGCTCAGTCAGTGAGGCCAGTCATCAGTGAGGCCAGCATGAGGCTCAGTCAGTGAGGACAGTCATCAGTGAGGCCAGCATGAGGCTCAGTCAGTGAGGACAGTTATCAGTGAGGCCAGCATGAGGCTCAGTCAGTGAGGACAGTCATCAGTGAGGCCAGCATGAGGCTCAGTCAGTGAGGACAGTCATCAGTGAGGCCAGCATGAGGCTCAGTCAGTGAGGACAGTTATCAGTGAGGCCAGCATGAGGCTCAGTCAGTGAGGCCAGTCATCAGTGAGGCCAGCATGAGGCTCAGTCAGTGAGGCCAGTCATCAGTGAGGCCAGCATGAGGCTCAGTCAGTGAGGACAGTTATCAGTGAGGCCAGCATGAGGCTCAGTCAGTGAGGCCAGTCATCAGTGAGGCCAGCATGAGGCTCAGTCAGTGAGGCCAGTCATCAGTGAGGCCAGCATGAGGCTCAGTCAGTGAGGCCAGTCATCAGTGAGGCCAGCATGAGGCTCAGTCAGTGAGGCCAGTCATCAGTGAGGCCAGCATGAGGCTCAGTCAGTGAGGACAGTTATCAGTGAGGCCAGTATGAGGCTCAGTCAGTGAGGACAGTTATCAGTGAGGCCAGTATGAGGCTCAGTCAGTGAGGACAGTTATCAGTGAGGCCAGTATGAGGCTCAGTCAGTGAGGACAGTCATCAGTGAGGCCAGTATGAGGCTCAGTCAGTGAGGACAGTTATCAGTGAGGCCAGTATAAGGCTCAGTCAGTGAGGACAGTTACCAGTGAGGCCAGTATGAGGCTCAGTCAGTGAGGACAGTTATCAGTGAGGCCAGTATGAGCCTCAGTCAGTGAGGACAGTTATCAGTGAGGCCAGCATGAACCCCAGTCAGTGAGGCCAGTCATCAGTGAGGCCAGCATGAGGCTCAGTCAGTGAGGCCAGTCATCAGTGAGGCCAGCATGAGGCTCAGTCAGTGAGGCCAGTCATCAGTGAGGCCAGCATGAGGCTCAGTCAGTGAGGCCAGTCATCAGTGAGGCCAGCATGAACCCCAGTCAGTGAGGCCAGTCATCAGTGAGGCCAGCATGAGGCTCAGTCAGTGAGGCCAGTCATCAGTGAGGCCAGCATGAGGCTCAGTCAGTGAGGCCAGTCATCAATGAGGCCAGCATGAGGCTCAGTCAGTGAGGCCAGCATGAGGCTCAGTCAGTGAGGCCAGTCATCAGTGAGGCCAGCATGAGGCTCAGTCAGTGAGGCCAGTCATCAGTGAGGCCAGCATGAGGCTCAGTCAGTGAGGCCAGCATGAACCCCAGTCAGTGAGGCCAGTCATCAGTGAGGCCAGTCATCAGCGAGGCCAGCATGAGGCTCAGTCAGTGAGGCCAGCATGAACCCCAGTCAGTGAGGCCAGTCATCAGTGAGGCCAGTCATCAGTGAGGCCAGTCATCAGTGAGGCCAGCATGAGGCTCAGTCAGTGAGGCCAGTCATCAGTGAGGCCAGTCATCAGTGAGGCCAGCATGAGGCTCAGTCAGTGAGGCCAGCATGAACCCCAGTCAGTGAGGCCAGTCATCAGTGAGGCCAGTCATCAGTGAGGCCAGTCATCAGCGAGGCTAGTATAAACTTCAACTAGTGGTTCAGACAGTCTCTGCTCATTCTGGCAGAATCCACCTTGACTGGTCCCGTTGTCTTTGTTGTATCCAGCTCCGTCAAATGTTTTTCACCTCTTTCTGTATTGTGTGTCTGTTGTCCAGTACCCGTTGGTGTACACTGCTGGACTCTAATGTTGCAGTGTTACCCATTTCTTCAATGAGAACGCCTGTTTGAGAGAGAGAGAGAGAGAGAGAGAGAGAGAGAGAGAGAGAGAGAGAGAGAGAGAGAGAGAGAGAGAGAGAGAGAGAGAGTAAATATCAGGGGTGTATAGAAGAGGCATGATAAAGGTGATAAGTCAGGTTCTCTACTCCTCTCCCCCCTTCTATTCCTTCTATCCTTCCTCCCTCTCTATCCTCCTCTTATCTCTCCTCTCTCCCTATCCTCCTCCTATCTCTCCTCCCTCCTTCTACCAATTTTATACTTCCTCCCCTCCTGTTCCTCATCCCCTTCCCTTTCTATCTCTCCTCGCCCCTCATCTATCTCTCCTTCCATCCTTCGTCATCCTTCACAAACATTTAATAAATCTTTCTTCATTATATTCATAGTTACTGCGCAGGTGTCTACACACCTGTGTCCACGTCTACACACCTGTGTCCACGTCTACACACCTGTGTCCACGTCTACACACCTGCTACTAGTGACCGGAGGATCGATCCCCCACAACACAAGTACTTTTCAATATGATATTGGTCTAGATTTAGCAGTTGTACCTTTGAGAATCGAGCTCCAGCTACTGGTCCCGACCCTGAGCTATAATCTGCGGTTAAAGACTATATACCAATGTCTTTCATAGAATGTTATATATATATATATATATATATATATATATATATATATATATATATATATATATATATATATATATATATATATATATATATATATATATATATATATATATTATCTTGATTTACATAGTGTAATAAGGGTATCGTTTTATAACCATGCATTAACCTACATCAACCAACAAAAACATACTTACCGTGATAATAGTGTAGATGTATCATGCCAGCTACCGTGATAATAGTGTAGATGTATCATGCCAGCTACCGTCATAATATTGTAGGTGTATCACGTCAGTTACCGTCATAATAAGGGGCTAGCTGCCGTGATAATAAAGTAGGAACGATAAGGTAAGTGTAACATGCCAACTACCGTGACAATAATGTAAGTGTAGCAAGCCAGCTACCGTGACAATAATGTAAGAGTAGGAAGCCAGCTACAGTGACAATAATGTAAGGGTAGCAAGCCAGCTACCGTGACAATAATGTAAGGGTAGCAAGCCAGCTACCGTGACAATAATGTAAGGGTAGCAAGCCAGCTACCGTGACAATAATGTAAGGGTAGGAAGCCAGCTACCGTGACAATAATGTAAGGGTAGCAAGCCAGCTACCGTGACAATAATGTAAGGGTAGCAAGCCAGTTACCGTGACAATAATGTAAGTGTAGCAAGCCAGCTACCGTGGCAATAATGTAAGCGTAGCAAGCCAGCTACCGTGACAATAATGTAAGGGTAGCAAGCCAGCTACCGTGACAATAATGTAAGCGTAGCAAGCCAGCTACCGTGACAATAATGTAAGGGTAGCAAGCCAGCTACCGTGACAATAATGTAAGGGTAGGAAGCCAGCTACCGTGACAATAATGTAAGCGTAGCAAGCCAGCTACCGTGACAATAATGTAAGCGTAGCAAGCCAGCTACCGTGGCAATAATGTAAGGGTAGCAAGCCAGCTACCGTGACAATAATGTAAGGGTAGCAAGCCAGCTACCGTGACAATAATGTAAGTGTAGCAAGCCAGCTACCGTGGCAATAATGTAAGTGTAGCAAGCCAGCTACCGTGACAATAATGTAAGTGTAGCAAGCCAGCTACCGTGACAATAATACAAGTGTAACAAGCCAGCTACCGTGACAATAATGTAAGGGTAACAAGCCAGCTACCGTGACAATAATGTAAGGGTAACAAGCCAGTTACCGTGACAATAATGTAAGTGTAGCAAGCAAGCTACCGTGGCAATAATGTAAGTGTAGCAAGCCAGCTACCGTGACAATAATACAAGTGTAACAAGCCAGCTACCGTGACAATAATGTAAGGGTAACAAGCCAGCTACCCTGACAATAATGTAAGGGTAACAAGCCAGTTACCGTGACAATAATGTAAGGGTAGCAAGCCAGCTACCGTGACAATAATGTAAGGGTAACAAGCCAGCTACCGTGACAATAATGTAAGTGTAGCAAGCCAGCTACCGTGACAATAATACAAGTGTAACAAGCCAGCTACCGTGACAATAATGTAAGGGTAACAAGCCAGCTACCGTGACAATAATGTAAGGGTAACAAGCCAGTTACCGTGACAATAATGTAAGGGTAGCAAGCCAGCTACCGTGACAATAATGTAAGGGTAACAAGCTAGCTACCGTGACAATAATGTAAGGGTAACAAGCCAGCTACCGTGACAATAATGTAAGGGTAGCAAGCTAGCTACCGTGACAATAATGTAAGGGTAGCAAGCCAGTTACCGTGACAATAATGTAAGGGTAACAAGCCAGCTACCGTGACAATAATGTAAGGGTAACAAGCCAGCTACCGTGACAATAATGTAAGGGTAACAAGCCAGCTACCGTGACAATAATGTAAGGGTAGCAAGCCAGCTACCGTGACAATAATGTAAGGGTAGCAAGCCAGCTACCGTGACAATAATGTAAGGGTAACAAGCCAGCTACCGTGACAATAATGTAAGGGTAACAAGCCAGCTACCGTGACAATAATGTAAGGGTAACAAGCCAGCTACCGTGACAATAATGTAAGGGTTGCAAGCTAGCTACCGTGACAATAATACAAGTGTAACAAGCCAGCTACCGTGAAAATAATGTAAGGGTAACAAGCCAGCTACCGTGACAATACTGTAAGGGTAGCAAGCCAGCTACCGTGACAATAATGTAAGGGTAGCAAGCCAGTTACCGTGACAATAATACAAGTGTAACAAGCCAGCTACCGTGACAATACTGTAAGGGTAGCAAGCCAGCTACCGTGACAATAATGTAAGTGTAGCAAGCCAGTTACCGTGACAATAATACAAGTGTAACAAGCCAGCTACCGTGACAATAATGTAACGGTAACAAGCCAGCTACCGTGACAATAATGTAAGTGTAGCAAGCCAGTTACCGTGACAATAATACAAGTGTAACAAGCCAGCTACCGTGACAATAATGTAAGTGTAGCAAGCTAGCTACCGTGACAATAATGTAAGGGTAGCAAGCCAGTTACCGTGACAATAATACAAGTGTAACAAGCCAGCTACCGTGACAATAATGTAAGGGTAACAAGCCAGCTACCGTGACAATAATGTAAGGGTAGCAAGTCAGTTACCGTGACAATAATACAAGTGTAACAAGCCAGCTACCGTGACAATAATGTAAGGGTAGCAACCAGCTACCGTGACAATAATGTAAGTGTAACAAGCCAGCTACCGTGACAATAATATAAGTGTAACATGCCAGCTACCGTGACAGTAATGTAAGGGTAGCAACCAGCTACCGTGACAATAATGTAAGTGTAACAAGCCAGCTACCGTGACAATAATGTAAGGGTAACAAGCCAGCTACCGTGACAATAAGGTAAGTGTAACAAACCAGCTACCGTGACAATAAGGAAAGTGTAACAAGCGAGCTACCGTGACAATAAGATATGTGTAACAAGCCAGCTACTGTGACAATGAGGTAAGTGTAACATGCTAGGTACCGTGACAGTAAGGAACGTGTAACAAGCTAGGTGCCGTGACAATAAGGAAAGTATAACAAGCCAGCTACCGTGACAGTAAGTTATGTATAACAAGCTAGGCACCGTGACAATAAGGTAAGTGTAACAAGCCAGGTACCGTGAGAATAAGATAAACAAGTGAATCATGCTAGAGAGAGTTGAATGGTGTTTGAGTTACCCTGACACAGGAAGGTAGGTTCCCCGGCCACAGGCTTGGCCTTCGGGAGGAAGTAAGGGCACTTCTGCTCTACCTCGTGGCAGAAACGTCGGCAAGGTTTAACCCTAGTGCCGTCGACGTAGTAAGGGAAGAGCTGCGAACACACCCAGTAGCGGTACGCCTCCTGTAGGAGAAGATATCGTGGTATGAGAGGGTGTGAGATGGGGTACTCCTGGAGAAGATATCGCGGTATGAGAGGGTGTGAGATGGTACGGTACTCCTGGAGAAGATATCGTGGGATGAGAGGGTGTGAGATGGGGTACTTCTGGAGAAGATATCGTGGGATGAGACGGAGTGAGATGGGGTACTCCTGGAGAAGATATCGTGGGATGAGAGGGAGTGAGATGGGGTACTCCTGGAGAAGATATCGTGGTATGAGAGGGTGTGAGATGGGGTACTCCTGGAGAAGATATCGTGGGATGAGAGGGTGTGAGATGGGGTACTTCTGGAGAAGATATCGTGGGATGAGAGGGAGTGAGATGGGGTACTCCTGGAGAAGATATCGTGGTATGAGAGGGTGTGAGATGGGGTACTCCTGGAGAAGATATCGTGGGATGAGAGGGTGTGAGATGGGGTACTTCTGGAGAAGATATCGTGGGATGAGACGGAGTGAGATGGGGTACTCCTGGAGAAGATATCGTGGGATGAGAGGGTGTGAGATGGGGTACTCCTGGAGAAGATATCGTGGGATGAGAGGGTGTGAGATGGGGTACTCCTGGAGAAGATATCGTGGGATGAGAGGGAGTGAGATGGGGTACTCCTGGAGAAGATATCGTGGGATAAGAGGGTGTGAGATGGGGTACTCCTGGAGAAGATATCGTGGGATAAGAGGGAGTGAGATGGGGTACTCCTGGAGAAGATATCGTGGGATGAGAGGGAGTGAGATGGGGTACTCCTGGAGAAGATATCGTGGGATGAGAGGGAGTGAGATGGGGTACTCCTGGAGAAGATATCGTGGGATAAGAGGGAGTGAGATGGGGTACTCCTGGAGAAGATATCGTGGGATAAGAGGGAGTGAGATGGGGTACTCCTGGAGAAGATATTGTGGGATGAGAGGGAGTGAGATGGGGTACTCCTGGAGAAGATATCGTGGGATAAGAGGGAGTGAGATGGGGTACTCCTGGAGAAGATATCGTGGGATGAGACGGAGTGAGATGGGGTACTCCTGGAGAAGATATCGTGGGATAAGAGGGAGTGAGATGGGGTACTCCTGGAGAAGATATCGTGGGATAAGAGGGAGTGAGATGGGGTACTCCTGGAGAAGATATCGTGGGATAAGAGGGTGTGAGATGGGGTACTCCTGGAGAAGATATCGTGGGATAAGAGGGAGTGAGATGGGGTACTCCTGGAGAAGATATCGTGGGATGAGAGGGAGTGAGATGGGGTACTCCTGGAGAAGATATCGTGGGATAAGAGGGAGTGAGATGGGGTACTCCTGGAGAAGATATCGTGGGATGAGACGGAGTGAGATGGGGTACTCCTGGAGAAGATATCGTGGGATGAGACGGAGTGAGATGGGGTACTCCTGGAGAAGATATCGTGGGATAAGAGGGAGTGAGATGGGGTACTCCTGGAGAAGATATCGTGGGATAAGAGGGAGTGAGATGGGGTACTCCTGGAGAAGATATCGTGGGATAAGAGGGTGTGAGATGGGGTACTCCTGGAGAAGATATCGTGGGATAAGAGGGAGTGAGATGGGGTACTCCTGGAGAAGATATCGTGGGATGAGAGGGAGTGAGATGGGGTACTCCTGGAGAAGATATCGTGGGATAAGAGGGAGTGAGATGGGGTACTCCTGGAGAAGATATCGTGGGATGAGACGGAGTGAGATGGGGTACTCCTGGAGAAGATATCGTGGGATAAGAGGGAGTGAGATGGGGTACTCCTGGAGAAGATATCGTGGGATAAGAGGGAGTGAGATGGGGTACTCCTGGAGAAGATATCGTGGGATAAGAGGGAGTGAGATGGGGTACTCCTGGAGAAGATATCGTTGGATAAGAGGGTGTGAGATGGGGTACTCCTGGAGAAGATATCGTGGGATAAGAGGGTGTGAGATGGGGTACTCCTGGAGAAGATATCGTGGGATAAGAGGGAGGTTAAGTCAACATAGATCTACTTCCAGTTGTGGTGTCTCCAATACTGTACTAGAGAGACAGACAAGGTTATAACACGAAACTGTAGATGGTTCGGTCCTTCTTGGACAGACCGAAGCCTCGTCTAGAGTTCCCTCTGGAAAATGTTATTTGTGAAAGGTACCAGCCACGGTATCGTGAGTTGTATCCATCAACTTTTTCTGATGCAACACCAGAAATTAACTGGATCGAAATCACACAAGACCATGTTAAGAGGGTGAGCCATCCAGGATAACCCAAGAAAGTCAGTGGGTCATCGAAGGACTGTTTTATTTCCAGTGTGGTCTTCAATCCTGTCTTCCCCCAGGATGCCACCCACACCAGTCGGCTAACACTTAGGCACCTACTTGCTTACTAGGTGAACATGGACAGCAGGTGTAAGGAAACAATCCCAAAGTTTCCACTCTTGCTGGAGATCGAACTACGGATACTCAGCGTGTGAAGCGAGAGCGTTGTCTTCCAGGCCACGGACCTAATTTGACCTAATTTCCCCGAAATGATTATTATTATTATTATTATTATTATTATTATTATTATTATTATTATTATTATTATTATTATTATTAATTATCACAAAGAGGAATCACTGCTAAGAACAGTGATGCTGTGTACACTCGCCAGAGGAAGCTGCATCTGGATGCGAAATTTTAGTACAGAAGTGATTGTTTTATGTGATGGTAGGATTGCTGTTGTCCCTTTTTCTGTCTCATAAACATGTAAGATTTCAGGTACATCTTGCTACTTCTACTTACACTTAGGTCACACTACACATACATGTACAAGCATATATATATACACACCCCTCTGAGTTTTCTTCTATTTTCTTTCTAGTTCTTGTTCTTGTTTATTTCCTCTTATTTCCATGGGGAAGTGGAACAGAATTCTTCCTCCGTAAGCCATGCGTGTTGTAAGAGGCGACTAAAATGCCGGGAGCAAGGGGCTAGTAACCCCTTCTCCTGTATATATTACTAAATTTAAAAGGAGAAACTTTCGTTTGTCTTTTTGGGCCACCCCGCCTCGGTGGGATACTGCCGGTGCGTTGAAAGAAAGAAAGAACACGCGAAGAGAACGTGACTTAAACAGGATGTAAACATGACCAAGACGATGGCCACTTAGTTTCAGTCCAGAGAAGTGCAAAGTAATGAAAAGAGGAGGGGAAGCGAGAAGACCGGACAAGGAGTATGACCCGGGAGGAGAGATGCTGCAGACAACATGCAAGGAGAAAGATCTGGGAGTGAGCATTTCACACCAACCACATCGCCAGAATTTCATCTGAAGCAGGTTGCTTCAGTGGCTTAGGTTACACCACCTAACATAATTACTGCTTTCAGTAACCTGAAGAAACACTGATTAAAAACGCTTCGCCGGGAGAAACATCGTAAAATACCGACACCATGGAATAGAACCCACAAAGTGGGTTTTATCAGGTCAAAATCGAGTCAGATCTCTTTGTGACTTAATAAAGCTCACTGTGTGGGCGAAACTTGGCTGCTATTGTCTCTCTTTTTCTAAGAACACATTTCTCACCACGTACGATAGTCCCATCCTGGAGGACGCAGCTCCAGCACGGAGCCCACACTCCCAAGATTCTACACTGGTAGAGAAACCGAGGGCTATAAATCACTAGAAGAGGGGACAGGGGGAGAGACTTGTTCACAACATACAAAATACTTGGAAAATTAGAGTAAATAGGGGCATGTTGATTTCTAAGATAGGAGAGAGATATGGCACCTGGTACGTACATAAGAGCATAGATAAGCCGTATCAGGTACCAGAAATATCATATGCGAGGTCAGGAGTAGGTACGATCGGGGTAGGACCTGTGCCTCGACCCCTGCAAACATAGCTGGGTGAATACAATCCAGTTCAATCTTGCTACATACGTGTTAATTGTATCACCACACCTGCACCTCATACTACCACACCTGCACCTCATACTACCACACCTGCACCTCATACTACCACACCTGCACCTCATACTACCACACCTGCACCTCATACTACCACATATGCACCTCATACTACACCTGCACCTCATACCACACCTGCACCTCATACTACCACATCTGCACCTCATACTACCACACCTGCATCTCATACTACCACACCTGCACCTCATACTACCACACCTGCACCTCATACCACCACACCTGCACTCATACCACAACACCAACGCTCATACCACAACACCCGCGCTCATACCACCACACCTGCACTTCATACCATTACACCTACACCTTATACCACCACACCTGCACTTCATGCCACCACACCTGCACTCATACCACCACACCTGCACCTCATACTCCCACACCTGCCCTCATACCACCACACCTGCACCTCATACCACCACACCTGCACTTCATACCACCACCAACGCTCATACCACCACACCTGCACTTCATACCACCACACCAACGCTCATACCACCACACCTGCACTTCATACCACCACATCAACGCTCATACCACCACACCTGCACCTCATACCACCACACCTGCACTTCATACCACTACACCTGTACCTCATACCACCACGCCTGCACTCATACCACCACACCTGCACATCATACTACCACACCTGCACCTCATACCACGACACCTGCACTTCATACTACTACTCCTGCTTCATACCACCACACCTGCATTTCACACCACCACACCTGCACCACATACAACCACACCTGCACTTCATACCACCACACCTACACTTCATACCACCACACCAACTCTCATACCACAACACCTACACCTCATACCACCACATCAACACTCATACCACCACACTTGCACCTCATACCACCACACCTGAACTTCATACCACTACACCTGCACCTCATACCACCACGCCTGCACTCATACCACACCTGCACCTCATACCACACCTGAACCTCATACCACACCTGCACCTCATACCACCACACCTGCAATTCATACCACTACTGCTTCATACCACCACACCTGTATTTCATGCCACCACACCTGCGCTCATACCACCACACCTGCACCTCATACCACCACACCTGCGCTCATACCACCACACCTGCACTCATACTACCACACCTGCACCTCATACCACCACACCTGCACTCATACTACCACACCACCTCATACCACCACACCTGCACCTCATACCACCACACCTGCACCTCATACCACCACACTTGCACCTCATACCACCACACCTGCACCTCATACCACCACACCTGCACCTCATACCACCACACCTGCACCGCATACCATCACACCTGCACATCATACCACCACACCTGCACTTCATACCGCTACACCTGCACCTCGTACTACCACGCCTGCACTCATACCACACCTGCACCTCATACCACCACACCTGTACTACTCACGTATGTCATTTTGTACTGACAAAAGAAAAGTGATATTTAACAATTTATGGAAGACAGGAGGATAAATCTCCCAGGGTATGGGAGTATGGCAGTGATTACCATGATGCTGCCATGCTGGCTGGGATGTGCTTGACGCCTACGATCTCAGCTCAGAGGAAATGAATGATTTCAATATGGCGGCTGTCACCATGGCAGCGCCTATGTCCGAACGTTGGCGAGGACCTTGGCTTTACCTTCGCCCTCTTCCCAGTCGGACTAGGGTCTCGCTGTGCGACTGTGTTCTCATGTGTGCGTGTGATGGCTAGGGTGTTCGTAAATCAGAGAGAACGGTGGGTGTGAAAAGGAGAGGCAAGGGAGATTAATAGCGAAGTGGTGACGAAGTTTGGATGAAGTGACTGAGACGTGAGAGAGAGAGAGAGAGAGAGAGAGAGAGAGAGAGAGAGAGAGAGAGAGAGAGAGAGAGAGAGAGAGAGAGAGCGCAGCAGGTGTTGCCAATTCCTCAACATCCATTTCATTCATAAGGGTTTCTTTATCTATTTTCTGACACGCGGGAGGACCTGCGGTTGGTCAGCTCCTTGGATCAAGCCCTAACGTGTGTGTGTGAGAGAGAGAGAGAGAGAGAGAGAGAGAGAGCATATGACACCTTGCTTACTTTGAAACACGTTTTTGTCGATTTTTAACAATAAAGTTAGTACAGCTAGGATCACCGGGTTATTATACCATCACCTTCAACCAGCCTTGTAATGGCGGCCTGTATCTTGTCTGTCATCCTGTGTCTTACACTCTTATTAACCTATTGTATATGATGGGATGTTATTATCGCCTCCTGCTGCTTCTGCTGGCTGATATATATGTATATATATATATATATATATATATATATATATATATATATATATATATGTGTGTGAGTGTGTGTGTGTGTGTGTGTGTGTGTGTGTGTGTGTGTGTGTGTGTGTGTATGTATAACTCAACCTAACCTAACCTGAGCAATGTTCGCCTGATGTTCTATAGACCAGGAGCTATCGCTTGACTGTATTTCTACCATCTTGTTCGTTTGCTGTCAAACCTTTCATCCTTCTTTCTTTTTCCTTCCGTCCTTCCTCCCTTCCTTCCTTCCTTCCTTCCTTCCTTCTTTCCTTCCTTCCTTCCTTCCTTCCCTCCTTCCTTCTTTCCTTCCCATCTTCCTTTCCTCCTTCCTTCCTTCCTTCCTTCCCTCCTTCCTTCCTTCCTTCCTTCCCTCCTTCCTTCCTTCCTTCCTTCCTTACTTCCTTCCCTCCTTCCTTCCTTCCCTCCTTCCTTCCTTCCTTCCTCCTTCCTTCCTTCTACTCCTTCCTTCCCTCCTTCCCTCCTCCCTTCCTTCCTTCATTCCTTCCTTCCATCCTTCCATTCTTCCTTCCTTCCTTACCTTCCTCCATTCTTCCATTCCATCATTCCATCCATTCTTCCTTCATTCCATTCATTCCAATTCATTTATCATTCTCCGGTTCTTCATTCCACTTAATGCTTCCTCCATTCCATTCTTGCCATCATTCATTCATTCATTCATTCATTCATTCATTCATTCCTCCTTCCATTCCATTCCATTCTTCCTTCCTCCATTCATTCATTCTTTCATTCATTCCATTCATTCCATTCCTCCCCATTCCATTTCCTTCATTCCAATCCTTCCTTCCTTCCATTATTCCTTCCTTCCATTCCCATTCTTTCCTCTTCCATTCCATTCTTCTTTATTCCAGCTCCTTTATTCCCTTCCCTTCCTTCCTCCTTCCTTCCTTCTTCCTCTTCCTTCCTTCCCTTCCTTCATTCATTCATTCATTCCATCCATTCCATTCATTCATTCATTCCATTCCCATCCATTCATTCATTCCATTCATTATTCCATTCATTCATTCATTCCATTCCTTCCTCATTCATTCATTCCATTCCTTCCCTCATTCCCCATTCCATTCCTTCCATCCTTCCATCATCCTTCCCTTCCTTCCATCATTCCATTCATCCTTCATTCTTCCTCCATTCGATCCATTCATTCCATCATTCCATTCCGATCTTCATCATTCCTTCATTCCATCATTCATTCCATCATTCATTCATTCCCTTTCCTTCATCATTCCATCAATTCCATTCCATTCATTCATTCATTCCCATCATTCCATTCATTCGCCTTATTGTTCGACTTGCCTTCATTCCATTCCCCATCTTCCTTCATATTCTTTTCCTTATATTCCATTCCCTTCCTTCATTCACTTCCTTCATTCATTCCATTCATTCTTCCTTCCATTCCATCATCACTCCATTCTTCCTTCCTTCCTTCCCTCCTTCCTTTCTTTCTTTCTTTCCTTCTTCCCTTCTTCCCTCTTCCCTCCCCTTCCTTCCTTCCTTCTTCTTCCTTCCTTCCCTTCCTTCCCTTTCTCAACCTGCCTCCTGCTTCCCTTGCTTCCTTATTCCCTTCCTTGCTTCCTTCCTTCCTTCCTTCCTTCCTTCCTTCCTTCCCTTCTTCCTTCCTTCCTTCCTTCCTTCCTTCCTTCGAGGGACGTCACCTCACTACTCACAGGCAAATGATGAGATGCTCCACAAATTTACACACGACTCGTGTTGCAGTGATTGGTAGATGCTGTGTGCAGCCTCCCTACTGCTTTCATCCTTCTACCTTCATCCTCCTTCCTTCATCCTCCTGTCTTCATCCTGCTGCCTAGAACCTCCTTCCTTCACCTTCCTGCCTTCATCCTCCTTCTTTCATCCTGCTGCCTTCATCCTGCTGCCTTCATTCTCCTTCCTTCATCCTCCTTCCTTCATCCTCCTTCCTTCATCCTTCTGCCTTCACGCTTCTGCCTTCATATTCCTGCCTTCATCCTCCTGCCTTCATCCTCCTTCCTTCATCCTCCTTCCTTCATCCTTCTGCCTTCATCCTGCTTCCTTCATCCTTCTTCCTTCATCCTCCTTCCTTCATCCTCGTTCCTTCATCCTCCTTCCATCATCCTCCTTCCTGCATCCTCGTGCCTTCATCTTCCTTCCTTCATCCTGCAGCCTTCGTCCTCCTGCCTTCATCCTCTTGCCTTCATCCTGCTTCCTTCATCATCCTTCCTTCATCCTCCTTCCTTCATCCTCCTTCCTTCATCCTCCTGCCTTCATCCTGCTTCCTTCATCATCCTTCCTTCATCCTCCGTCCTTCATCCTCCTTCCTTCATCCTCCTGCCTTCATCCTGCTACCTTCATCCTGCTGCCTTCATCTTCCTGCCTTCATCCTGCTGCCTTCATCCTCCTGCATTCATCCTCCTGCCTTCATCCTCCTGCCTTCATCTTCCTGCCTTCATCCTGCTGCCTTCATCCTCCTGCATTCATCCTATTTCCTTCATCCTCCTGCCTTCATCTTGCTTCCTTCATCCTCCTTCCTTCATCCTCCTTCCTTCATCCTCCTGCCTTCATCCTGCTGCCTTCATCCTGCTGCCTTCGTCCTCCTGCCTTCATCCTCCTTCCTTCATCCTCCTGCCTTCATCCTCCTACCTTCCTCCTTCTTCCTTCATCCTCCTGCCTTCATCCTCCTACCTTCATCCTCCTGCCTTCATCCTCCTACCTTCATCCTCCTGCCTTCATCCTCTTGCCTTCATCCTCCTACCTTCATCCTCCTTCCTTCATCCTCCTGCCTTCATCCTTCTACCTTAATATTCCTGCCTTCATCCTTCTTCCTTCATCCTCCTTCCTTCTTCCTCCTGCCTTCATCCTCCTGCCTTCATCCTTCTACCTTCATATTCCTGCCTTCATCCTTCTTCCTTCATCCTCCTTCCTTCATCCTCTCATCCCTTCCTTCTCCTCATTCCATTCTTTTTCCCCTTACCCTCACTCATGTCTTTTCCCCTCCCCTCCCTCCTTCCCCTCCCCTTCCCCTCCCCTTCCACTCTCTCTCTCAATACATAAGAGAAAAAACTTGAGATTTAGGAAGAAAATAGGTGGGAAAGTGGTTATGTGGGAGGGGGTAGTGGTTAAGTGGGGGTAGTGGTTAGGTGGAAGGGGACAGTGGTTAGGTAGGAGGAGGAGTGGTTAGGTGGGAGGGGAAAGTGATTAGGGAAGTGGGGGGAGTGGTTAAATGGGAGAGGAAAGTAATTAGGAGGTTAGGGAAAGCAATGAGGCTTCATGTTAAGTAATTAGGTACCTTGCAACTGCAAACACCTACTTACTTCCTTGCAAGACAACAAAGTATTCAAGGGTGAGGAGAAGGGTAATTAGGTACCTTGCAACTCCAGGACTCACAGGCAGTCCCTTAACGACCCTTAATCATCATGCGATGACCTTAATTGGCTGGTCAACAGACGCTCCAATCAAGTGAGAGAGAACATAATGGCATCAAGCTGTGACGTCACCAACAACGTGGCTACCTAACGAGCATCAGGTGCTGAGACGACTCAAGGTCGTAGGGATAATAGGTAATTTGGTCTGTGGATCAGGTTAAGGCTTAGGTAACGACCTTAAGGAACTACCTGCCCAGCCCCTTGACACCTTCCTAACTACTGACTGTCTAGATACACCTAGCTACTCTGTTACGTGCTCAGACACCTTATTAGCGGTGCCTAAATAACATTCATATGATCTTTTGATCTGGTTTGAGGCCTGGTTATACTAGAAGTGGGTCACCCCTGCCATGGGTCACCCCTGCCATGGGTCACCCCTGCCATGGGTCACCCCTGCCATGGATCACCCCTGCCATGGGTCACCCCTGCTATGGGTCACCCCTGCCATGGGTCACCCCTGCCATGGATCACCCGTGCCATGGGTCACCCCTGCCATGGATCACCCGTACCATGGGTCACCCCTGCCATGGGTCACCCCTGCCATGGGTCACCCCTGCCATGGGTCACTCCTGCCATGATGCACTCCGCAATGGTGGCAGCCTGCCATGGGTTATCCCTGACATGCTGTACCCTACCATTGGTTACTATGCCATACTATACCCTACCGTGAGTCACCCCTGCCATGGGTCATCCCTGCCATGTTGTCCCCTACCAAGGATTACCCTGCCATGGGCCACACGACACAGCTGTCAGTAACAGCTGTTTCAGCCACCTGTCGCCTTACTCATTTCTCAAAAACAGGTGTTTTAGAACCATGTCCCGCGACACATGTGCCTAGCACCTTTCCTGAGGTAATTAAGGACACGTGCTGACTCTCAGCTTCGCGTTTATAGGATGCTGAGGACCTGCCACCAGCTGAGACAGATGTAAGAACTCACAGCTGGTCATAGCTCACCAGACTGTCTCAGAGTGAGCCCAGCTGACAGACGAGGTAAGTAAATCAAGGGGGTTTAAAGCCTATCTCCTACACGAAGGTCGTCAATGTACTCTTAGCATGTAGACACTGGGAGACCTGTGACTCTCGGTGTACAGACAGTGTGCATACAGTGAGAGATATACACCCTGTGGCCTGGCCAGGAAGGGAGGAAGGTAGGA